>NC_044190.1:1344796-1357296 GCF_900880675.1 Sparus aurata | reverse complement strand
CAACTATAATATACTATTTGCTGTTTAATTATGTTAATATGCTACAGTTTAGGACACTGTCCATTAGTGTAAGTCAGGTGGATATTGCTGTGGTAGCAAGGTGAATGACTGTCCATGGATGTTAGAATTAAGTGTGCATTGATACTTGAATAATAAAATATACAAAATAGTGAAAGCACAAATTATTGTTTAATAAACAAAAATGGTGCCTTTATGGCTAAATGACAGTGAATAGCTGGAATGTCTTCACTTTTGACTGGACAGGCTTTCTCCACCAGAGGGCAGTGCTGCTTTGCTTACGGATATAAACCACTGTTTAAGAGTCAATGTATTCATCTCATTATTTGTTCTTTATGTAGATTGCAGGGAGTTCTTCTGAATTCAGTGTACATTATTTAATACCTGCAGGAGGGCGCCAACAGATTATAAAGGAACAACTTCCTCAACGGAAGGTGTTGCACGAAGAAACCCCAATGGTGGCATGCCCCGACGTGCGTGGACTGCGAGGGCCCGTTCATCGCTGCTTGCAGCTTTAATTTGCTGCTTTACATTGAAAATGGTGATTTAAAGGTCCCATATTATGAGTTGTAGTTAAAGGGGCCGTCCACACGGACAAAAACAATCTTTTTTTCCTCCGTCTTCCTCGGCATCGTTTCAAGAATATTTGTGTCCATACGGATCCACTGAAAATGACCGAAAACACTGTAGTTCGTATTCCAGGTATATAGGTGGTGCTTGACATTCACCAAAAACAGAGAAGAAGAGACGGAGCATGCGCATTAAGCTTGCACGTTGTAAACAAACAGACAGTAGATGGAGAAACCGAACACAACAAGAAGATGAAAATGGCTAGTGCAAGGAAACCAGAATCGTTCGTGTGGACCGTTAATGAGGTCGAACTGCTGCTGCGACTCACACTCAACTACTAGGCGAGTAGGTTGCAAGAAAGGTTCAATATCTTCTGCGGCACGAACACAAGCATGTAGTCCACCATTGTTGTTGTTGTTGTTATGAGACATTGCGGGGTTCAGACGTCAGAGGCAAGAGGTCGAGGGGTGGGGCGATGGCATCATCGTTTCGGAAAGTATGCGGATTTGCCGTCCACACGACAACAGGAGGGCTGCGTTTTCGGATTTTTTCACCCTGAGACCCGTTTTCTAAAAAGTGCGTTTTCAGGCGCTGCGTTTTCAGGATCCATGTGGTTCTCGTCTGGACAGCCCCTTGTTACCTCGACATTAATTTTATGTTACTGCATAGACTAACGAAAGTTTTACAGGCTTACTGGCCGTCTCCCCCATGTTGTTATAGATAACAACCACCTTCTCCTGCCTCGAGTGTTTACATTATAAAGCTTAGCAAAACCTAGGCAAGCTTTTACTGGTGTTCTGTTGCAGTAACGCGGATGCAATTTAGCAGTTGCCGTTACTACAGAAAAGTGTAACCCCATATTTATTTTATTTTTCAAATTTACCTTTATGTAGCCAGGTAAGTCAATATTTGCAATGACCACCTGTAATTAGTTACTGCCAGCAATTTTCAACAACTCTAGTTTTCTATAAGCCACAGTTTCCTCCCATCACCTCTTTACCTTTATTACCTTTATTACCTTTACCTTTATTACCTTTATTCTCTTTATTGTTTTTTAACTGGTTACAACAGTTTATAACTTTAAATAAATATTACTAAAGAAACAACTTAACGTGATTGCTCAGCTATCGTAGTTTCCAATGAATAATAAAAATTCTGCTTTTCTCTAATCTATTGTCACTCACTTAACTTTCACTTACCTAGGTTACAAAAAGACTACAGCAGCTTCCTGAGCCACCATCATGCATGGTGGACCATCCTGGCCTAGAACCTGTCTGCCTGAATATATTTTCAGTGCACAATGCACTGAACATTTATTTGGCAGACTGTGGAGCTTTAGATCTGAGGGAAATAGTGCAGTAAGCTTTTGGTCACATAAATACTATTAATTTATCGCAAAAGTGTTCTGATGAAAAGTACATATATGCTTCCTATATCTTACATTGCTTATAGTTTATCTTTACTATCTTTTACTTGTTAACATGACAATTACATATCAAACAATGAAAACACACAGAACAGTTAGCAAAGATGTTTATTGTAAGAAACATTTGTTTACATGTGTTGACATGTAGGAAATGATGATGATAATAATAATAATAATAATAACAATAATAATAATAATAATAATAATAATAACAATAGGAAAATAAACATCTGAAGTAGAACTGCTGAACTTCAATATCAATATGAAAATAATAACAAAGAAAGTATCGAGTTGCCATGGATGTGAACATTCAGTGCTGACTTTATATTGAATTGTGTTCAGCCAATATAGCCTACAGAAGCTTTCCTGAGTTCCCTGATTCAGAACGACGGTATGTTGGGTTCAGACCTGTCCTTGGTTGAACCTTGACACATAACTGTCTATAACGTCCAGCTTGTCGGGTCTATCATACTGAGCCGAGAGGTCTTCAGGGATAATGAGTTCCAGCACGTCATTTACACATGGGGCAGGGTCCTGGAAAACCTTCTCGAAGATCAAGGTCCAATGTGCATCAATGTAGTCTGCAGTGCAATAAACAAAAATTAATGTTTACAGGAAAACTGCACTAGAACCAAAATGCCTTGTGCTGCAGTGTTGTAAAGTTTCTCTTCTTATTTCTCCTAATTACTCCTTTTTTATACATTCTCCTTATTTATCATTTATTTTGCATTCTCATTGTAATGCAGTGCAGTCAGGTAGAGTCTTGGACAGTAAAAAGAAAGTCAAACATGAAAACCATTGCAAGAAATGGGCAAATGTTCTCAACAAGTAATCACAATTGAATTTACCTGCACAGCATTCCCAGATATGGATAGGAGTAAAACATGACAGCACTGTTACAGTATAAATTCAAGCACCAAAGGCTGCAACAGCTCATTGTTACACTTGATCAAAAGCAATCTGCAATCTAGTATACTACAACCCTTCACTTCTGTAATTTGAATAAAGAGTTCTAGAAGAGAGTTGTGTGCCAACACTGCGTCTTTGAGGTGGCTCAGTCTGGCAGTCAATATCTCTTAGAGTGCTAGCAGGTAACTGTAATGATGTACTGGCCTAGAAAAAAAAAGAGAAGTGACATCAACTTTATCATACATGCATAGCTATGCCAACAGCCACATAAAGGATAAAAAGGACCACTCTTAAATAAACTCCAGGAGAAGAAACTCATTACACAGAATGACTGGCTTGGAGTGTAAATTGTGCTGTGATGTAGCAGACAACCATACACTCATTTTGCCCCTAGGCTATGCTAACATATTCCAGTTTAGAAAACATTTCCAAATGCATTATTTACAAATTCCTGAAAACTTAGACCCTGCGGAGGGTGTGTGTATGTACTGCTTGACCAACTGGGTCTCTGGGTCTGTATGTGGAGACCATGCTGATTGCTGAAGCTGAAGCTAGTGGTTAGCATTAGCTTGTATCATGTGGCAAAACACTGCTTGGTTAGTTTGTGCAAAACTGCAAAATAAACACAGCTAAATATTTGTACATTCTGATATTTCTCTGGGACATGTATTACATAATTTGCAAGATCAGAAACATACTACATAGAATGATTCTACTGTAGCACTAATTTGTGGTGTGGTCAGAGAAGCTAGTGGTTAGCTGCTATCCTTACCTTGTTCTCAATGGCAAAACACACACTAGATCACGCACAAGTTCATCCTAATCTACAAAAGAAACACACAGCTAATTATTTGTATACTTACATGTCCCTCATCTTCAGGTCTTCCACGCAAAGTTGTAAGTGCCCCACCGTTTAGAAAAAGATTCCCAACTAATCCTGCCCAGTGTTGCCAACTTAGCGACTCTGTCGTTTTCAGACCCCTCTTATGACTCTTTTTCAAAAAAGCGACTAGCAACAAATCTAGCGACTTTTTTTGGTGACACTGACGTGAAAGAAAGTTCCTGCTCTTCACAGCGAGCAGGTGCTGCCGTGGCCCCTCTTCCGTCCCAAACCACTCACAGGCGACACAGTCCTCACTCAGCAGTCCCTCCCAGCTGTAGTCAGAGCTGGAGATGTTCACCCCACCGCATCCACGATGGAGTGTTTTGTGCTCGTCTTTCCAGCCAGCTACACTCAAAAAAAATAATTCGTTAGATTTACTTAATCCAGTTATGTCAACAATTTCCACCAAACTGAGTTGTGTTAGATATAATTTAAATATATTATGAGAATTGCAATAACTGGTTTATGTGCAACCAACATGCCTGTATTGAGCAATTCCAACATTATCTGGTCAACTTAGATTTAATTAACAGGTGAGTGTACAGCTAACTAAATTCACAGACATAAATTCAACAAAATGGTGTTGCTTTTGCTTTACTTAACTGAGTGCAAACATAAAGATATTATACTGACTTAACTCATCTATGTAAATGTAACTGAACTGTTGGACCTCCATTATTCAACTGTATTTAGTAAAACCAACTTAACCATCCCGAGTAGTTCCTACTTAACTGACTTAAATAAGTGCAACTATATCAGATTATGTCAACAATTTCCACACAACAAATGTATGTAAATTCAAATCACATTACTTTAGTTATGTGAAAAAGTTCCATTTATTGCAGATAAAACACAATATAACACTATAACCAAACTAGTCAGCTGCCCGAGTTTAAAATGACAGAAAAAAACAGGTTTGTATTACCTCAGTCAATCAACATTTTTCACCATCTTACATTGTTCTTCACAATGTTTTACTATGAACATAAACAACTGCAAATAAACATAAAATGGGGCCCAATTCACTCTTACACAGTGAGCCTCCTCAGCTGGTTACATCTAGCCTTCAGAATATAGCTGCTGATTTTCTGATATTTTTGAGATTGTCAACAAACGCTATAAAAAGACGAAACCAACAACGATGAGACTCTAATGGCACAAAGGAGTAAAACATAGGTAATACCTGTTACTAGATTCAGTGTTGCCTTTGGTCTTTTCGTGGGATTTGATAACAGTTACAAAAATATGAACAATTGCCAGCCTTTTCTTTCAACTCTGTAACACTTTCAATGAATCCTCCTTACTATTATCTAAGAAAGCATTTCTCAACATCTCTAGATTACTTTTATATTCTATTTTCTAAATTAAAATGCTTTTTTCATGAATTCAGTTTAAGAATACACAAATTAAATAGGCAGCATTTTTTCTCCCTTTTGTGATAAAAATCTATGAAATTTCTGTCAACCACTGGATATTACAAAAATGCCAGATTACTGGACCAACACAAACCCATCAGTGAGAAGTGGGTGAAGAGGGTACCATTACTTTGAAAATCACTATTTGCATGGCAGAGTTGGATCTCCACATCGTAGACAAACCTCGGCACAGGAAAGACTTCTGGCCATGGCTCACATCTAAGCGATGATGACGATGACAATGACAATGACGATGACGATGACGACACAGAAGATGAGAGAATGTCAGTGTCCAGCGATGACATGTTACTGATTTCATCCAGGCTGGATGCTTATGGAGAGAGGCAAGGGCTTCTTGTAGATAGGGCACATGGGAGGTAAATCCCTTTGATTGTAGCCTTGTTTTGAATGTCTGAGATAGATGTCAGGTTTATGAACTCATCAAAATCAATGTCCTTGTACTGTAGTCTAAAGTCTCCTGACACCTCACATTGTCTCTTTATCTCATTTTTAAGTTCATCAACAGAGCCTGGTATTCCCAAAGGCAAGGTTAGTTTGGAAGAGTCATTTTCTCTGTGGATGATGCGAAGCACTGCGGAAGTAGCCATACTGGTCTCCAGGATATTCTGAAGAAAAGCAGAGGATGATTAAAAGCCATTCATAGATAACACAATCTATCTATGAGTAGACAGCATCTGGTTATAATTAGTGCAAGTATCATATGCATTAAAAGCGCTGGTTTACATAAAGGAAGTATTCCCCATCTCCCCAAGTTGTACCAAAGTCAACAATAAAAATGTTTCCTTTTTTTTTTTATGACCCTTGATCCTATGTTGTGTTATAAACCAATAATGAACATTAAGCCAACTTTTGTCTTTTGTCTTTTAAATGTCTGTACTGTGTCAACTAAAAACTTTTTTTGGGGAAAAATAAAAACAATAATAAAAAATATATATAAAAAATGAATAAATAAAATGAAACAAGATCATTTTCAAATTTGCAAAAACATTTACAAAAATATGTTTTACTACTTTTGTCATATATGAAATGTACTCATTCCCATAAAGACATTCAGTCAAACTCAAATAAAAAATTAAGAATAATTACCAGACGTGTATGTATCTTCTAAGGGTGACCATTCGGAGGCTACCAAAACATCATTTTGATTAAGTAGCTGATGTAAAATCTTTAGCAAAGGAACGTACTGATAACTTCTTTCAGCCTTTACATCAAGTGTGTACTGAATTGGATCAACAATATTGAAATGATATTTGTAATATTGCTTCCGCAATTGATCAATTTGCAGGTTTTTCTTATTGAAGAATTCAGCGAGGATGTTGTTAGATACAGGCACCAGGGCAGAACTGATCAAATACTGCAACTCATTTAGCAGTTCATCAATAGCAGAGCTTGGCTCATGGAAAAAGTTTTCCAGTTTTAATTAAACAAATGCCAATATCTGTTCTATAACTTTTAGCAAATCCTCTGATTGTGGGACCAGTGTATTATCTTCAATTTCAGCATCATCAAGTAAATCAGTCTCTATCGAACATGTATCTCCCAAAGCACGATAGAGTTAACTTGCTGTGTCATTTTTTACAATGCCAGCTTTAAAATCGTTCAGTGTATACGTCTTGTGCTTCCTGTTCTTGTGACTTTGATATGTCCCATAAATATTTGTTTGAAAGGAACAATTATCAAACATACAACAGATGGTTTCATGTCTTTTTAGATGGCTGTTAACATGAGTCAAAAAATCTTTCAATGAGGCAATACCACTACATGAACAATGATGGCAGTTAAAGGTTGTGCAATCTACTGATCTTTGAGATGTCTGATCAAAATGTGATCTACATAGGTGACTTCGAAGTGCATTCCAAGTTTTAAATGTGCATGGACAATCTGAATATGTGCATGGATAAGGGTGTCTGCGGCCAAAGTGGCCATGATTTAACCTGTAGTGCCTCAATAACTGATATCTTGTAGTTTCTTCTGCTCCACATTCTTTACACTTCCACATTCAAGGCACTGAAAATGCAGCAAATGAAACAAAATAAGAAATGACTAGTCTATACATTTGCTGTTTATTGCTTCTTTAACGTAGCCCAGATTAGTGTTATTCTATAAACACTGCCCATCATTTTGATGGGCATTACATTGTTAAATACTTATTCATTAATAAGATGGCAGTTGTACTTACCAAGACTTATGAGCCCCATATAAATAAAGAGAATCCAGCCTTTAGGCTCAGAACGTTCCAGAGACATACTGTAAAGACAAATTCACCAAACTTGTGGTTAGAGAACAGAACTAGGTGCATCTCTCTCTCTCTCTCGCTCTCTCTTTAACAGATTTTGTTGCCTTGAACCTGACAGACTTAAGGCTATACAACTAACGCTTCTAGCCTGACTAAAATTAAATCCATACTTTTAATACACTACTGCATATTTGTTTGCTCTATAAGTTACATTACCTGTGCTCTTCATCAACTTTACTGCTCCGTTGCATTAGCTGTTGCTCATTCATGCCACTAATACCATTAACGTTAGATGCTACTGCAATGTATTTCTGCTAGCAACAGATGCATTAACTGGCTAGCTAACAACATGCTGACATGTCACGTTCACTGCATTAGAAAACATACTTACTCAATCAATTAGTCAGAAGAGTGTGGATTCGGCCGTCACACCTCAAAACGGTCGCACCTGTTCGCGCCTCCGCCCAGTTGTCGCACGTTTGCGCATGTGCACTGTCTGTCCTACGGGAGCTCGTGTAGGACATTCTTAAAGGAGGAATTTGGTCGATTTAAACATGCAGCTTCATTGCTCAAGCTACCCTTGACTTGCCAGTACCGAAGATGCGAAAACATTTTGTCCAGCCATTACAGAGCTCCGTAAACGGAGACTTAGCATTGAACGCTAACAGCATGGGGTCAGAACTTTACACTGTGTTTTAAGCATCTTAACATGCTCCACATCTCACACCAAAAGTTATGCAACATCAGCAGACACCTTAGCACACATCACTGTAGCGTGTATGATTCAAACTGAATAAAAAAGTTGTTAAAACAGTGTGTTTGTGCAAGCAGCTACTTACCTGCATCCACGTCTTCCGGTAGCTAGACCAAACTAGTATATCCACCGAGTGTGCACTTAACAGGGTTAACAGGCTATTGTAAGGCTCATGGCTCATGACAGGCTTGTCTGGGGAAAACTGCATGGGGGGAACCAAATCTGGGTGGCACAACAAGTCGTCGCCGCCCCCCTCCCCACAGACTGAGCTCCCCCGTCAAAACAATGTAAGCATGGCGAAGCGGCTGCTCACGGCTCCGTCTTTGTCGACGTAAAAGCTGAGAAACTTGAGATTTACCCCTCAGTACAGAGCCGAGCAGTTCCCAAACAACTTGTATGTGTCAGGTGAACTGTTGTTTTGCAAAGAAGCAGACCTAAGAAATCGTAATTAAAGGTGTATGTAACGTTAATGCGTTAGAGTTAGCCACCTGTCCGATTTATACTATCGGCATATCACCAGAGTGACTGTTAACTGCTGCTAACAGTAGCTGCTGTTAGCTAGCTAGCCCCGTTAGCCACAACCCTGTTAGCTGACTCTGCCTGGGCTGGGAGGCTTTTCTGGATCTGCCTGAGAGCTGACCATGTTTTTATTCAATGAAACCCATAAAAACACAAAATATACTACTGTATGAAGAATCAAATGTTTTTGATGCACTTTACTGTATTGTACGGTACAGTATTGAGGAAATATGTTTGTCACCTCAATTAATTTAAGGTAATTTCTATTTAATTTGTGTACATTTTAGTCATTAACATTAAAAACACACTGTTTTTGGTAGTATAATAAGAGTAAATCGGGATTCACCAAAAAAAAAACTGTAAAAACGGAATTCCCAAAAATTAAAACGGAAAAAACGGAATTAGGGAAAAAAATAAAACGGAATTTGGGAAAAAATAAAACAGATTTTAGAGGGCCCTACATGATACTTCTACACAGTACACTGATCTGACAACTACATGGTTTCAACATTCTGCAGCTATAAGTTGGCCTGTCAACAGAGGCCTAATCTGTCACAGCTAGATCCACTTTCCCATGGACAGGATCGATATGATGTCCCTGCTTGTCCTGGAGCTGTAACAGTAAGGCAATACACTGTGGAGAATTATGCATAGCAAGTGAAAGACAATGAACTGCTCTATACACATGAAAACATATACTTATCATATTTGTGTGATCTGACGTACACAAAATGATGGAAACAAGAGACTCACAGAGATGTCCTCAGGACAATAAGTCAACATAGTAGAAGGCTTGATTAACTGAAAATACTTCATTCATCCCTGACTCAATTCACAAATAAATGTTGTGTTTCAAAGTGGAAAGCTTTCACAAAGAGTTAGACTGCACTAGGGCTGCCCCCGACCAAGGATTTTCTTGGTCCACCAGTGGTCGTCATTTAAAGAGATGGCCCGCTCCGTACTGTGCCAAATTGATGAGGGGAACAGAGCAGCTGCTGCAGACATTGCAAAGAAAATCAGCCTCTTGGATGCTATTCTGATGCTGCGGGACGCCTGGGCTGATGTGGAGGCCTCCACAATCAGGCATTGCTGGAGGAAAGGAGGTCTGGTCATGTCACCAGAGGAGGAACCGACAACGGTTGATCCACCCACTGAGATCAGCACTGACGAGTTTGAGCAGTGGATCATAAGTGATGACAGCATTCTGGTGTCAGAGCCCGTGACGGATGAGGACATCACCTCGGAGGTACAAGAGCGCTTTGGTGCGGGTACCAGTGCTGCGCGCAGCTAGGAGGAGGAGGAGGAGGAGGAGGATGAAGAAGAGGAGACCGTTGTCCCATCCAGAGCTGAGATGAGGAATGCAGTTTGCATTTTAAAGACTGGTCTCCTGCATGTTGGTTTCAAAAACTTTGACCTTTTACATCGTTTTGAAAAAGAAGTGAACTTGGTGTTGGACAACACTCTGATCCAGGAATCCATGGATAAATTTATGAAGTGACTTCTTAATGCGGCGCAGCAGAGCCGCAACACAAAACAGAGGTACCTTAAATTTTCTTGATGCAGTTGTTATCTTCTCTGTTGTTGTTCTATGAAACAGTTTGTTTCAAAGTTTATTTTTAAGACTTGTTAAAAAATGCACCGGCGGCACAGCAGAGCCGACGCACAGAATAAGTGACATACTGTATTCGAGTTATGTCTGCGCACTGCGCAGTAATTAAACTTGCATGGTGCCTCTCAAAAGGAGCATTTGAAACGAATGTGTTTGAAACCATGATAAAATTCAATAAATGCTGAAGCTGTCTGTTTCGTTCCATTTTTCTCATTGAAAAACTATACAAATGGCATTTAGATGATATTCTGCATAAAAAATGAAGTGAAATAATAAAAATTTGGTTATAGCAATCAACCGCTTATAGTGATCAAATTGGCTCTGGGCCGACGTGATCACTATAAGCGGTTTCCACTGTAGCTACTTTCATCGCGACGGATTTACGCCCGTATTCAGTGGTAAACAACAGGGGGTTTCGGTTAGTGGTGCACACCGTGGAGCCGCGCTATAAACTCCCTCACCGAAAATACTTCGCAGAGAAATAAATCCCCCACCTCTACAACGAAACCAAAGCAAACGTCCTGGAGTCCAAGAAGAAGGCGAGCAGGGTAGCTCTTACATGTGATGCATGGACCTCGGTTGCCACCAAATCCTTCGTTACTATAACAGCGCATTTTGTGCTCGAGTCGGACAAGAACGAATGGAAGTTGGTGAGTCATGTTCTTCAAACCCGAGAGATGAGTGAGAGTCATACCGGGGCAAATGTTGCCAAGCTGCTGGAGAAAGCAGCGGCAGAATGGCAGATCTCAGAGAAAGATTTGGTTTTGGTAACTGATAATGCCACCAACATGGTCGTAGCTGCTCACAAGGTGAACTTCGTGCACCTGAAATGCTATGCTCACACTGCCAACTTGGCCTCACAGAAAGCTCTCAAGCTGGCAGCTGTGGCAAATCTCCTGGCGAGGATCAGGCGGATCTCTACTTTTTTCCACCGCAGTACCAACGGACTCCACCTGCTAGAGGAGAACCAAAAGCTGCTTGGTCTCAAATGGCACAAACTGAAGACAGACGTATGCACTAGATGGAATAGTGCATACGAAATGACTGAGCGTTTTCTCAAGCAACAGCCTGCAATCGCTGGCACCTTGCTCTCTCCTCAGGTGAGAAAAATTTCATTGCTAGCCACTCTTATCTATTTTGTTATATTGATCAAAATTATTGATATTGATCAAAATATAATTTTAGAACCATTTTTTTTGCTCACTGCATTATAGATTTATAAAAAAAAAAAAAAAAAAAAAAAAAGCTTTGGTAGTGTGAACTGTTGTTCACTGCATTCTGACATGTAGTAGTAGCATAATGACTTGTATTTCATTATGAATAACACAGCCTGTTATCTGCTCTTTCCTCAGTTGAGAAAGAAGGAAACTGACATTGCCACTCTCAATGAAACTGATGTCTCAAATGCTGAGGAAATGGTCTCCACCCTGAAGCCGATGAAAGACGCCACCACTCTGATGTCTCAGGAGAAAAACCCCACGGTTTATTTGATCGCTCCTGTGCACACAAAGCTCCTCCAGAACACAGAGCCAACACAGAAGATTCGCCACTGGTCCGGGATATTAAAAAGGCCGTCCACGATGACCTCAGCAGTAGATACACCAGTGAGGCAGAGAAAAGCCTTCTCTATACTGCTTCTGCCCTTGACCCCCGTTTCAAGGCCTTACCTTTCCTTTCTTCAGGAGAGAGAGCAGACATATGGCAAAGTGATTGCTGAGGCTGCATCACTAGAGGTAAATCTGTCATTTTATTCTATATAAAAAATGTGTATGGTAAAAAAAATGTGGTTTCAAGTAGGGGTGGGCGGATCGATCCAAATATCGATAGTATCGATACCAAGGTGAGTATTGGTATCGGATCGATACTAGCGTGATGAGATTGATATTTTTGTTGCATTTTCTCTTCTATAAATTCATCAAATCACTTTTATTTCTTCACAGAGTTTGTGTGAGCGCAGCTTAGTCCTCAGTCTCAGCGTTCCTCTTCACCTCTCTCACTCCACTCACTCAGGTTCACTGTACATATACATATACATATATATACATATATATATATATATACATATACATATATATATCTATATATATATATATAATATATATATATATATATACATATACACATATCTCTCTCTCTCTCT
>NC_044190.1:1191160-1344696 GCF_900880675.1 Sparus aurata | reverse complement strand
CACATATACACATGGGCCATTTGTGTTGTAGTCATGAAATGCAAATTGCAAAATTCCCCTTCATGGGACGAATAAAGTTTTATCTTATTTTATGAAATGCCAGACTTACAGTTAATGTCATTTATGTGTATTATTTTTATGCAGTAAACTTTCCAACAAATGTCCTGTAATTCGCACTCCACAACAACAGGTGGCGCTGTTCAGTCATTTTAAGGCCAGCAGGACGATTTTTTTACCCCTAAATCTTCATTTTTTATTGTTCTATTTTATTCAAGACTGCAACAGGATTTACCATAGACACATGTACGTCGAAAGTTTACTGGGATTTGTGTGTGGATCTGAAGACATTTGTGTGTGGATCAGCAAGGCGGAAAAGTAGTGCCAAAAGTCACGTGACAGTTTTTTTCCGTACTTGTAGAATTGTTTTTTGTACTTGAAGGATTTTAGTGTGCACTTGAAGGAAATTATTTTGTACTTGAAAGATTTTAATTTGTACTTGAAGGATACTTTTTTGTACTTGAAGAAATATGTTTCTTTGTATGTGTAAAACATGCTGTATTTGTTTCTGAAGCATGATGTATTTGTTTGATTGGTACATTACTTATTTGCAAAACAAAATGCATTAGTTTGTGAATGATGTTTTGCATTTGCAGACCACACTGAGTTTGTTTGTGAATCGTTGGGTGTGAGTAAAACAAGTTTTGTGTGTGTGTGAGGTTTTGGCATGATTCTAGCTCCATAGGGAACCTGCAAGGACCCTATTGTTTTTCAAATGATTATTATTATTATCAGGGCCCGAGCAGGGAACCTGCAAGGACCCTATTGTATTTTAAATGATTCTTTATCAGGGCCCGAGCAGGGAACCTGCAAGGACCCTATTGTAATTGAAATGATTATTAGGGCCCGAGCAGGGAACCTGCAAGGACCCTATTGTTTTTCAAATGATTATAAGGGCCCGAGCAGGGAACCTGCAAGGACCCTATTGTATTTCAAATGATTCTTTATCAGGGCCCGAGCAGGTAGACCTGCGAGGTCCCTATTGTTATTGGAAGGACAGAAATTTTCTTCTCCAAGTTTGAATGCAGTTTTGGATGCCTGAACATACCCAAACCCAACTCACCAAATTTGGAATATATGTTACATCTGGCGAAAATTGCGATCCTGCATTGTCATTGGGCGTGGTCGTGACCTGCGGGCTCTGTAGCGCCCCCTAATGTTCATCCCCGCCTCCCACAAGTGCGTAGAAGAACGAAATTCAATACGCAGATTCCTCATGAGCAGACGCACAAAAAAGTCTGGGTGGACCATACTGTCACTCCAACAGGAAGTCAGCTATTTAGATGTGTGGCGGCGTTTTTGTCCAATTCATGCCTACTTTGAAAATTATCTTGTCCTAGAGCTTAAACACAACAGTCTTCAAATTAACTCAGTAATTTTCTTCATGCCTTGAAGAACAAAAGTTATTGAAATCATTCAGCTGCGCCAAACTTTAGTGGGCGGTGCGGTGGAAACCATTTTTTCCTCACGCCATCAAGCATCGAGGCTTTATAACTTAAACATACAATTTCCTATCCACACCAAACTGCTTGTAACTGTAGAGGCTGTCTCCCCGAACAAATTTCAGCATCAATACTTAGTCTGGCATTTTGCTTCTGGCCGCCATGTTGAAATATTGCCAATCTTCGTACTTAAATTATCTCCTCCTACAGATGTAACACCACCGACTTCAAAGTCACTCAGTAGCATCCTCTGACCTTGAAGATGAAAAGTTATTAAAATCTTTATCCTACGTCATACCTGCTGGCCACAGTGGAGCGGGCAATTCGAATTCTTCGCCGTGAAGCATCGTGTCCTCATAATTTCTTCATACAATGTCTTATCTCGGCCAAATCTCTCAGGAATGCAGAGGGAGTCGCCCTGATGAGATCTGTGTAGTCATGGGGTGTGGCCGTGACGCGTGGGCTCTGTAACGCCCCCTATTGTGATGCCCCGCCTCCTACTTGTAACACAGAAGGACGAAAATTGGTACGCATATTCATCATGACCAGACGCAAGGAAAACCCATTTGGATGCTTACTCTCAGTCCAACAGGAAGTCAGTTATTTTGAAATTTGGCCGCATTTTTGACAAATTCATGCCTAATTTGAAAATTATCTTGTCCTAGAGCTTAAACACCACAATCTTCAAATTAACTCAGTAATTTTCTTAATGCCTTGAAGAACAAAAGTTATTAAAATCGTTGAGCTGTGCCAAGGTTTAGTGGGCGGTGCGGTGGAAACCATTTTGTCCTCACGCCGTCAAGCATCGAGGCTTCATAACTTCAACATACAATTTCCTATCCACACCAAACTGCTTGTAACTGTAGAGGCTGTCTCCCCGAACGAATTTCAGCATCAGTACTTAGTCTGCCATTTTGCTTTTGGCCGCCATGTTGAATTATGCCAATCTTTGTACGTAAATTATCTCCTCCTACACATGTAACACCACCGACTTCAAAGTCACTCAGTAGCATCCTCTGACCTTGAAAATGAAAAGTTATTAAAATCTTTATCCTAAGTCATACCTGCTGGCATTTGTGGAGCCTGCCATAACAATCCTTCGTCATGAAGCATCAAGTGCTGATATCTCCTTCATACTATTTCCTAGCTCGGACAAATCTAGAGGGAATCTAGAGGGAGTGGCCCTGAATAGATCTGTGCATCAATACTGTGTCATATCCATAGCGCCACCCACTGGAAACATGAAGCAAGTTTTATTTCAGGCAATTGGGGCGTCCTACATGCATGTACATGAATGAAATGTGGCACGCATGTGTGTCATGACAAGACGCACAAATGACTCATTTACACCCACACTCTCAGTCAAACAGGAAGTGGTCAATTTTGCTTAGAAGCACATGAATTGATGGTGTAGGTGATGCAAGTCGCCACTAGATGGCACTGTTGTCTTTCAAGGCACATGTATCATATTCATCAGATTTTATTGAAACTTTAAAAGGTGGCAGCATGCACTTCTTGGGATAAAAACTAGTAAACAAAGCAGAACTTAGATCAAAAGCTTGACACTGATAGACAGCCATAAATACATTTTTTGAAAGAAGGCAAATGAAGCATTATTCTACACATATTTATGTGCAGTGATGACAAACATAGTCAGATGTACATGGCATTTGCAGGTAGTTTTGTCTGAATTGCACGTTACAACAGGGCATAGTTGAAGGGTAATGGGTTGAGCCACATAATGGATAAGTCAGTGGTAGTAAGCCACAGCACACAATTTTCAAATAAGCCAATTTGCTAAGAATGCCATTTGCGTGTTGTGTCTGCCCTGTCAAGGTGGCACACAACAAGATGTGTGTAGTTGTGATTCCGCCCAACTCTTCCGCGATGAACGAAGTGGATTCCACTGCGATATGAAACAACTGAGTGGGTTCTTTGGTTAAACACCGCTACTGCAGGACGCCCGTCAAACCTGGTCACTTGACCGCTGTCCCTTTTCAAAAGGAAGAATCACCTCTGGCTGCACTCCACTACCTATCTTAATCTGTGGCATTCCACTTCCATCCTCCCCTATGATGCGCTGCCTTCCTGCCTTCACGGTGACAACAGAAGGCAGTGTCTTATCTGCCCCGGTAGTCGAGTGGTTGGCGTGCATGCCACATATGCAGTGGACCCGGGTTCGAATTTAGGGCGGAGGAAGTTTACTGCAGGCCACAACCCCCCCCCTCTCTGTCCCACTTCCAATCTATTCCCTGCAAAAACACAGGTGTCCATGCCTGAATTCCAGACAAAGGCAAAGAGAAGGCTGTGACCCTTCACACAACGTAACGGTGCAGAATCGATTGTCAAAACGTACCTGATTACTAACTGTTTTAGAAATCATTCACCTGCAGTCCCTTTGGATTTCTGTGGATTGCAGGAAGTTGTTCTGACTTCACCTTGAAGCGCTTGATACTGGCAGGGGCAACCCACCGCGTTACAAACACACGTTGGGAGAAGAGGCTGATCTTCGTCCCCCGCGTGCCACCTCCGTGAACAACGATCGAGCAACGGGGCTTAAGCCGCGGCGCGTTTGGACGGCAGCACGCCCCGACGCACGCGCGGACTGCGAGGGCCCGTTCATCACTGCTTGCAGTTTTTATTTTTTTTATTTTTTTCCTTTGTCCAAAATGATCGCATTTTTCATTGCCTGAACATACCCCAAAACTCACCAAACTTGGAATATAAGTCACACCTGGCGAAAAGTTTTATAATCTATTGTCGCCCTGAATTTCCACCACTAGGTGGCGCTGTTATTAAGGAAAGCGCCTTTTGGCTAATAACTCCCATATACTTTGTCGCACATTCAAAAACCTTATATCCAAGGTTTCTGTGTATTCTACTGAATCTCGTGGTATAGACCACGCCCATTTCCGCCTAACGTTTTTTTTCGCTACGTCGCAAAAAGTGGAAAACCTACTTTTTCAAACTCCTCCCAGGCGATTTCACCAATTTGCACGAAACTTGGCACACAGCATCTGTGAACCCTCCTGACAAAACGTTATTAAAAGACTTTTGATAGGCCACACAATACTCAAGTTATTAAATAACAACTTCCTGCAGATTTGGTTACAAACAGGAAGTGTTGCATATCTCTACAATGTTGTGGCCTAATGACATGAAACTCAGGATACTACTTCCCCATGAGCCCCTGAGGCCCTGTGCCAAATTTCAGGCGATGACCACAAGGTGGCGCTCTTTAAATTGATGTATTTTATATCTCCACAACGGTTCATCGGATTAAGACGAAACTTGGTACATTTATTGTCAGTGCCCTCCTGAGGACATCTGACGAAGGGTTTACCAATCCGCCCCTAGGTGGCACTCTGGTGTCACTTTAATTGTATATTTGGCCCTGTGCCCACACCATAACACTTATGGAAATGAAATTCATAGAGGTGCTATAGAATGGCCCCTGTGACTCACACACCAAAAATGACCAGCAGGTGGCGCTATTTTCAATGCAAAAGCCTTTTTCAATCATAACTCCCACTAAATATGTTGCACATTATTAATCCTATGTAATCTATGTATTCCCAAAAGAATTTTGATAGTCCATAAACTGCCCGAAATACAAAATG
Source organism: Sparus aurata (assembly GCF_900880675.1). Taxonomy (NCBI): domain Eukaryota; kingdom Metazoa; phylum Chordata; class Actinopteri; order Spariformes; family Sparidae; genus Sparus; species Sparus aurata. Next base: position 1,339,577 of record NC_044190.1, on the reverse strand, counting down.
ACAAATTCCTGCATATTGTGTTGAAAACAGACAATTTTGCATATCTTTACAAAATGCTGTCTGATTATCACATGAATGTTGATCATTGTGTGGTATGGCCTGATGAGGATTTGTGTAAAATTTGGTGCAAATCGGCCAAAAGATGGCACTCTGGTCGCAGTCTAATCATTGTGAATGGAAAGTTAATGGGGAAATCTTCAAATCCTCTTCAAAACTCATCAACTTTCAACCTCTCCTTGTGCCTCATGCTTTTAGCTAGAGACACAATTCCAGCTTTTAAAGAGTCAGAAGACTTTGCACTGTTGGGCATGTCTTCATTTTTAAAAAATCTTTTACAGTTTTCAAAGCATCACAGTTTTAGTTTTAAGGATTTTTAGGCCATCTTCTGATTTTATAATGGGTGTATATTGCGTGAGCTAGAGTGCGTGACATCATCGCTACAGTGGAGAGCAGATGGAAGACATAGACAATATATATATAGAAATGTAGGAAATCTTGTTGGCATTCAGCTGATGGTCTTATTTCAGACGTAGGACTTAGACTTTTGGCTGCTAAAGACCCAGAGGGTAAAGCACAACAGCAACTCCTCCATGAGCTGCAATTTCTTCCTCTTCAGCTTTTATCATGCAGCAGGTGACATCTCCCATCCCATCAGTTAATCAGTTCTTCTCTGACCTGGCTGTATTCTCTGGATCGTTTTCAAGATCATCCAAGAGAACCAGTGTGTGTGACAGAGTGGTGGCACACAGACTCCCAAGAGCAAACAGAGTGAGATGGAACTTCCATATCTGTGCAGTGAACATTGTTTTAGCACAAAGGTGAAATCATCCAGTGTTTTGACACCATTAGGGGAGTTTGAGCCTACCACTGTGCGAGAAGCTGGAAGGTTTGTGAGGCTACTGGAGGATGATGCTTTCAGCTTCTTCCTGAAACTATTTCATTGCATCCTGCCTCATGTGCACTTTCTCTTCAGCCAGCTCCAGAGGCGGACCATCAACTCACTTTACTGCAGTGTGTGTGTGGTTCCGCCCCCTGCTGGTGAACGGGTTTACTGCAAGTTTGTGTGTGTGTGTGTGTGTGTGTGTGTGTGTGTGTGTGTGGTGCCGCCCCCTGCTGATGGACGGGTTTACTGCAGTGTGTGTGTGTATGTGTGTGTGTGGTGCCGCCCTCTGCTGGTGGACAGAGTTTTGGCCAGGGTTAGTTTTGTAGAAGCGTGTGTCGTTGAGAGATGCTTCATTGGATCAGAGTTGCTTACAACGGACGTGGAGAAAGGAGATTAAAGTAGTGTCTGTACTTCCACTTTGAAAACATTTACTTCCCCTCCGGACTCGCCATTGCCGCAGTTCCCCTCTGCTAGTTTGAGTGTGTGAGGCTGCTGTGTGCGTGTGTGCCTTGTGTGTACACCGAACATTGCCACTGATTAGCTTAAAGGTCCCATATTATGAAAAGACGACTTTTTCTGGTATTTGGGGTGTTATTGTGGGTCTATGGTGCTGCCACACACCTATAAACTTTGAAAAAAGACTATCCGTGCTTTTTTGAGTGAGATACAGATTTCTAAAGGGGTCTTGCCTGCAGTTTCCAGATACACCAGTCAAATTTGCTGTGGCTGTCTACGTCGACGGCCGCTCATTTGCATATGGCTACCCCACTGCCCCTCCCTTCACCGCACGGTGTCTCCACCCACCAGGTACAGCTACCGTCTAGGAGATCCGCCATTACGCTATTGAATTCACCAGAAGTGAGAGAAGTGCGCTGTTGTTGTTTGCAAGGACCAGCACGAAACACTCCATCGTCTCCCAGCTGCAGAGGACAAAAGAGCAGCATGGATTGAATTTATTTTTGAGAGCAATGTCTCAGCTGAAGTTGGCAAAAAACTGATTTGTGCGAACCACTTTGACGCTGACTGTTTCACCAACTTGGGCCAGTACAAGGCAGGAGTAGTCGGCTAACTTCTACTCAAAGGAATACTTGCAGACCAAGGACATGTAAGTATATAAATAATGTGCTGTGTGTTCCTGTAGATAAGGCTGAACTCGTGCGTAATGTACTGTGTGTTTTGCCATTGAGAACTAACGTTAGCTTCTCTGACCACACAAGTTAGTGCTACAGCAGAATCATTCTGTGTATTACATTTCTGATATTGCACATTATGTAATGTGTGTCCTATGGAAATGTCTGCATGTGCAAGTATTTAGCTGTGTTTATGTAGCAATTTTACACGAACTAACCAAGCAGTGTCACATAGTACCAGCTAACGCTAACCGTGATCTTCCAAGCTAACGCTAACCGCGAGCTTCTAGTTCGCATCAACACGGTCTCCACATGCAAACCCAGAGACCCGGTCGGTCAAGCGGTACATACACACACCCTCCACTTGGTCTAAGTTTTCAGGATTTTGTGAAATAATGCATCTGAAAACGTTTTCTAAGCTGAAATATGTTGGCATAGGCCAGGGCAAAACGAGTGTGCTGTTGAGTGCTACACAGAGTTTAGATTCCCTGCCCGAGCCCGAGCCTGATCCTGCTGCTATCCTCGGCCGGGCCGGGCCAGGCCGGGCCCTTGACCAAGTATTTGTGCTTTTTTGTTAATAATAACTCAAAATAATGACCATATTTACAGCTAGAAAACGCACATCTATCTCCTCCCTCCATTTTGGTGTTGCTGCGTGGTGTTACACATGAGTAATCCTCATGGTAAAAACGTGACTTGAGACGTACGTGACATTACTCCCCGAGACGCAAGAAGAAAGCAAGAATTCTGTGCAGGATAATTAAACTGTGATTACTTGTTGAGAACATTTCAAATTGTTTGCCAATTTCTTGCAGTTGTTTTCATGTTTTATTGTCTTTTTACTGTTCAAGACTCTACCTGGCTGCACTGCATTACAATGAGAAGGCTGATAGAGGACAAGCTACTACATCATCAGGAGATCCTCTTTTCAAATTGAGCTTTCCAAAGTCCAGGAAGGAAGGGAGAGTGCAGAGCCAAACCCGTGAAGACAGAGGCGACATTCTGTAAGTTTTACAATCTTTTATTTGAACCTTACAAATTAAAATAAACATGGACACACGGGCATCACACAAAAGGTTGAACACAAACACTTAAAACTTAAAATCTGAATTCTTTTAAGATAGTTTCAAAATAAATAATAAGGAGAATGTGAAAAATAGGAAGTAATTAGGAGAAATAAGAGAAACTTTACAACACTGCAGCACAAGGCTTTTTGGTTCTACTGCAATTTTCCTGTAAACATACATTTTTGTTTATTTCACTGCAGACTGTGGTGATGCACTGTTGGACCTGATCTCGAGAAGGTTTTCCAGGACCCTGCCCCATATGTGAACGAGGTGCTGAAACTCATAATCCCTGAAGACCTCTCAGACCACGCAGACAGGCAGCACAACTCTCACTCTCTGCCCCAGAGAGCCCCAGCACCAGCTTACAAAGCTTCTGTAGGCTATATTGGCTGAACACAATTCAATATAAAGTCAGCACTGAATGTTTACACCCATGGCAACTAGATACTTTATTTGTTATTATTTTCATATTGATATTGAAGTTAATATATGAAGTCAAACTGTTTCACTTCAGATATTTATTTTCTTCTTCTTGTTATTACTTCATTCATGTCAACACATGTTTACAAATGTTTGTTACAATAAAACATCTTTGCTAACTGTTCTGTGTTTTCATTGTTTGATATGTAATTTTCATGGTAATAAGTAAAAGATAAACCATAAGCAATGTAAGATAGAGGAAGCAGTTATGTACTTTTCATCATAACACTTTTGCGATAAATGAATAGTAGTTATGTGACTAAAAGCTTACTGCACTATTCCCCTCAGACTTAAAGGTCCATAGTCAGTCCGATAAATGTTCAGTGCATTCTGCAGTGCGGATACATTCAGGCTGACAGGTTCTAGGCCAGGAGGGTCCACCATGCATGATGGTGTATCAGGATGCTGCAGTAGTCATCGTGTAACCTAGAAATTATGAAAGGTAAGTGAGTGATAGATTAGAGAAAAGAGAAACAGCAAAATGACAACCATGTTTGCCCAGTGTTCATACTTCATTGTGATATTTCCATACAGCAGATATTCTCAGGTTATGTGGGCATTTGTACACAATTGCCACAGGAACACCTGCTTTTATGCAGAATTTTTATTATTCATTGTAAACTATAATCGCTAATCATGTCGCATTGTTTCTTTGATAATATATCTAAAGTTTATAAACTGTTGTAACTGGTAAAAAAAACAATTCCCGCTGGTAGAGAGGTGATGGGGGGCAACTGTGTCTTATTGAAAACTTGAAAATTGCAGGTTCTCAATGAACGTACCTGGCTACATAAAGATAAATATTAATATACGGTTACGCTTTTGTCTTGTAACTGCTATTGCTAAATTGCATCCGCGTGACTTCAGCTGGACAGCAGTAAACACCAGTCGAGGTTTAGCTAATCTTTATGATGTAAACACTGGAGGCAGGAGAAGGGGGCTGTTATCAGTGACAAAGCGGGGCAGACGGCCAGTAAGCTCGTAAAACTTTCGTTAGTCTGCAGTTACTTAAAAGTAATCTCGAGGTAACAAACTTAACTACTAACCACTGAGAAACATCAATGTTCATTCTTGGCTGCTTACTTTCTTCTGGAGCCTCTTGTTCTGGGTCGGACCGCAGTCTGTTGTCCGGCGGCCATTACTTCTAGAAACTCCGCCGTTGCCATGGTCACATGATGCCGTCCACCGCGTCTTCCGCAGGCAGGAAGAGGTGGGCGGCACCGTGGGCGGATCCGTGGGCGGCGCGCAGTAGCTCATTAGCATTTAAAGGGAAAGGCACTGAAACAGGCCACCTGGAGCAGGGCTGTGAAACTGGTGTTTCAAGAACCCTGCTGTGCTCAATCCTTCAGCTTATTTCGACCAAAGCATGTTACTAATAGGGGTGGGCGATACTGCAAATTTTGGTATCAATCCGATACCAAGTAAATACAGGGCCAGTATCGCCGATACCGATACTGATACTGATACTGACACTTTTTACTTGAAAATTCCTGATCAAATAATGATTTTGTACTTTTGCCTTTAATTAGTTGACCATGATTATAATAACGATAAACAGGACAAAGATTTTAGCCAAATAAGAAAATTATATTTAACATATATAAATCTATAACCTGCATGTAGCCCAAAGAGCAATACTAATGTTCCTTCAACAGATACACAAAGGAGTTATTATATTCTTGAGGTAGGTTATATATCTTAGTATAAGTATATATTTTTGAGTTATATGTACAGTGAACCTGAGTGAGTGGAGTGAGAGAGGTGAAGAGGAACGCTGAGACTGAGGACTGAGCTGCGCTCACACAAACTCTGTGAAGAAATAAAAGTGATTTGATGAATTTATAGAAGAGAAAATGCAACAAAAATATCAATCTCATCACGCTAGTATCGATCCGATACCAATACTCACCTTGGTATCGATACTATCGATATTTGGATCGATCCGCCCACCCCTAGTTACTAACATTCCATTTAGACTTCAAGGAACCATGTTAAGAAGCAGAAATGAGCATAATATGGGACCTTTAAGAACTCTCACTCAACGTTAGAGAGCCAATCACCATCACTTATGCGGTTGTCTCGCCCCTCCCTCCTCCCTCACCGGAGGTAAAAAAATACAGCTCTGCAGCTCCGGTGGCTGAGAGCCAAGTCGGATGACAACAGCTTTAATGATAAGCTTCAGTTTGTCACACGCCACATTTAATAGTCGGTAACGGTAACGGTAACGGCGTTGTAACGATGGAAATAGTAATTGGCTAGATTATGCCATTTATTCTAACGCCGTTATTCCCAACACTGGTATTGCGTGAATTAGAATGCGTGACATCATAGCTACAGTGGAGAGCAGCCGGAAGAACTGGAGAAAAAATTCTCTTCAGCTTAATTTGGATCCCACATCTTTCACTTCACATAGACAATGTATACATAGACATGTAGGAAATCTTGTTGGCTGTCAGCTGATGGTCTTATTTCAGATGTAGGACTTACACTTTTGGCTGTTAAACCCCCAGAGGGACAAGCACAACAGCAACTCCCCCATGAGCTGCAATTTCCTCCTCTTCAGATTTCAGCATGCAGCAGGTGACATCTCACATCCCATCAGTTAATCAGTTCTTCTCTGACCTGGCTGGCTTTTATGGATTTTTTTCAAGATCTCCAGAGAGAACCAGTGTGCGTGACACAGTGGTGGCACACAGACTCCCAAGAGCAAACAGAGTAAGATGGAACTTCCATATCTGTGCAGTGAACACTGTTTTAGCACAAAGGTGACATCATCCAGTGTTTTGAAAGCATTAGGAGAGTTTGAGCCTACCACCGTGCGAGAAGCTGGAAGGTTTGTGAGGCTACTGGAGGATGATACTCAGCTTCTTCCTGAAACTATTTCATTGCGCAACATGCCTCGTGTGCACATTCTCTTCAGCCAGTTCCAGAGTTGGACCATCGACTCAGTCTTTGTCCGGAGAATCATGCAGCAGTTCACACAATTTTTCTGACTTCAGCGTACATTATTTCATACCGGCAAAAGCAGTCCATCGAATTATGAAGCAACGACTTCCTCAGCGGAAGGTGTTGCTTGAGCATGCCCCAACAGCAACATGCCCTGACGGCAGCATGCATCGACAGCAGCATGCCTCGACGCGCGTGGACTGCGAGGGCCGGTTCAACGCTTTAATTTTACTTATCTTTTTAACTTGTCACTTACCCAGCACAAATCTTGAAACTGTGGAAGGAATTCTTTTGCTGTACCTGTGGCCAAGAATGAATCCCCAAAAGAGCTAAATGACCTGAGGCCTGTGGCTCTGACCTCACTAGTGATGAAGACTTTTGAGCAACTGGTTAAACAAATTTTGACTGATAAGGTTCAGGGTCAGCTCAACCCGATGCAGTCTGCATATCGGGTTAATAGAGGGATGGATAATGCCATTACCACTTTATTTAATTATCTATACAAGCATCTTGAGGGTAAAAAAAACTCATGTAAGGCTTTTATTTGTAGATTTCTCTCCTACTTTGATTACAATCCAACCACACATTTTAGCTAGTAAACTATTGTCCACTTTTAACCTTGATGCTGGCATGGTGAAATGGGTACTGGACTTCTTAACATGTAGTGCCCCAGGCAGTCAGGGCTAACAGGGCTTTATCCCAGAAACGGTTGTCATCCACAGGCTCACCCCAGGGGTGTGTATACTCTATATACAAATGACTGTAGGAGCAACTACGATGGTAGGCATCTCCTGAAGTTCGCAGATGATACTGTTTTAATTAGTCTGCTCCAGGATGGAGAGGTCGATCATGGGCCAGTTGTGTAGAGTGGTGTGCCAACAACTTTCTGAAGTTAAATGCTCACAAAACTAATGATATGGCCATCGACTTCTGGAAAACCTCCCACTCAACCTTCCCAACTATAATCAAAGGCTCACTTGTTGAGACTGTTGAGTGCTACAAGTACCTGGGAACAGTGGCCGACAAGAACTTGAACCATGATCCTAATACATCTACAATCTGCAAAAAGGGCCTGCAGAGACTTTATTTTTTGTGTAGACTTAATATTTCTAATGTGGAGAAGACACTGATGGCTTCATTTTATAAAGCCTTTATTGAGTCCATTTTAACCTTTTTTTTTTATTTCTTGGTATGGGAACCTTCTCAGTGCAAAACAAAAATTGTTTGTCCAGTATTGTTAAAGTAGCCAGCAAAATAATTGGCATGCAGCACCCGCTCTCGGAGGAATTCGTTCTTCTCCCTTTTAGGTGGAGATACAGGTCCCCCAGGGAAAAAACCATTAGGTTTAAATTTTCCTTTCCTTTCCTCACCTCTAAGTGCAATAAATGTACTCAATTTGCACTAACCATGATTGCACTACTCAACCGCACTTTATTATGGCTACTATTTCAACGGTTTTATACTTTTACTTTTAATCTTTTAATCTTTTGGTTGGATGTTTGCTGTAACTGCGATTAATGTCCCATGTCCTCTTCATGTTGTCTTTGTGTTTTTCTTGCCCTCTATTGTAAATCAAATTTCCCATCGAGGGACAATAAAGACCTGAACTGAACTGATCTTCAAATGCAAGATCTTACGTGACTTTTCCGGCTTTTAAATTTTTCCGCTAATGACAAAACAAAAAATTAGCCGTGCATTTATATGGAACTAAGCTTTAGGAGCTTTCCGCCTTACTCTTCTCCCTATTACATCGCATTCGGAGATCGACACTTCTCGACTGGCAAGATGGCGCCGATCAGAAAAAACAACTGCTAAAGTGAGTTGTTCAAAAGCTTTCTTTTTAGTAAACTCTGTGTACACAAACAATGTTCTCAATGCTTGAGTTCATGTGTAGAGACCCTGGTGATACTACAGGCAAAGTTTTATGTTGTGTCGAGCCTTCTTAGTGTTTTAAAAATAGCAATTTTGATGCTAACATAGTATTTGCCCTTAGCACTCCCACTGAAAACGATTTTGACCCGAAAATGAAAATACAGTCAATCTTAAAAGAGGCACTTTCATTGTAATTATGCTTTTAAACGAAAGGTTAAGTTGGGTACATTCTTAAAAAGACCCTAGGTTGCATTTTGGCAAGAGTTTCGCTTGAACTCCTTTCAAAGCCGACGGTTAATAGTTCATTTTGTTTGTTCCTCCTCCACTGCAGAGAGCCTGGTTTGGTCAGAATGATGTTTTAAACTGTATTTTGTGGCCCATTAGATTTGTTGAACTGTGATTTATTTGCTTGATATTTGCTGAATCATTATATAAAGAGGATCTACATCTACTCTCTCCAGAGAACAACACAGTCACCACATGAAGGGTGAGCCATCTTATTAATGCTTAATTACACCTGTATTATTCAACTGACATAGCTGAATTATCCAAAATCAAATTAGACTTAAATCCAGTGAACCAGACCACATACTGTACTTAAAACGAGACAGATCTGCCAAAGATTGGGATAAGATAGAGGCACTTTAAAGATAGATAGATAAGCTTTATTTTCAGACTCAAGGTCCATACAAAAAAATTAAAAATAAAATCAAGACACACAGTACAAAAGGAATACATACAATAAAAAAAATAAAAAAATCTAATGACTCATTTATAAAAGACACTTATACCAGTGCCCCCAAAACTGAGATGTGCAGTGTGTGTCACTATACATAATGTTCACCATTGCCACAACATTTTGATTCTCAGAATCATTTAGCTGGCAGATGAACCTGTGCATTACATTTCTCAGAACCGTTTGCAGTGTGTTCACTCTCGCACTCACAAACAGCTCACTAGCACTGGTCCATCTGGGCCTTTTTAAAAGTATCCTCAAAGCGTCATTGTATGCCACTTGCAGTCTCTGAAGGCTGGCTTTTTTATATTTCAACCACAGATGTGCAGTGTACATTGGAGAACAGTATGCTTTGAACAGAGTCAGCTTCACACCAACAGTGCACCAACCGAATTTACGTGCCAATACATTTGCTCGCACATACAACATACGACACTGACGAAAAATGTCCTCATCATCTGTCAGTTGGTCTGTGATCACATGACCAAGATATTTCACTTCACTGCAGATATTTAGAACCTTACCTGAGAGTTTAAAGTCAGGAAAAGTCATATATCTATCTTCCATGGTTCTGCAAATCATTATCACACTTTTTGACTCGTTGTACTTTATATCTTGTTGTTCCCCATACACAGAAGACACATTAAGGAGCTGCTGTATACCAGCTGAGCTAGGACTAAAGATCACACAGTCATCAGCGTACATAAGATGGTTCATCACTGTACTGCCGATCATACAGCCAGTTTTACATGAGCTTAGATTATTTGATAAATCATTCATGTAGAAATTAAATAAAATAGGAGATAAGATGCTCCCTTGTCTTACTTCGTTACTGATATGAAAGGGAGCAGACAATCAGTTGTCCCATTTAACCTGCATGGTCTGTTGGGCATACCAATAGGACAGGATTCTGACTATATACTTGGGGACACCTGCTGCACCAAGTTTTTTAAATAATTTCTCATGATTCACCCTATCAAATGCCTTAGAGGCATCTAAAAAACAAATGAAAACAGATGAGTTTTTTCTCTTATAGTTACTCAGCAGTTCCTTTAGCACATATATACACATATATGTACCGTGTCTCGGTTTAAACCCAAATTGATCATCTGTAGAGATAATTAGTTCATTAATCCTCTCCAGGAGAATTTGTTCAACAACTTTGGACAATATATTAGCTAGAGCGATGGGCCTATAGTTTTCTGAGGAACCCACTTTTCCTGCTTTATCCTTAACCACAGGAACCAGCTGCACTGTCATCATAGAGTCTGGAAAAAAGCCATGGACTATGAGAGCATTGAAGCATAAGGCAAGAAGTGTATATAACCTTGAGCTACCAAATTTAAGGTGTTCAGCAGAGATATAATCCATACCTGTCGTTTTGTTAACTGATAAGCTTTTAACCGCTTCAGAAACCTCATGAGTTGTGATCATATCTATATTTTCAACATTTGCTACTTGATGGCCATTAGTCTGAACACATTTAAACAATTTACTATAATGCCTTCGCCAGAGCTCAGCAATAGCATTAGCACCTGAGACTCCATCTACTGTATATGGTAAGGAGGGTTTGCAGTTACTAATGTGTTTCACCTCTTTCCAGAAGTCTTTATTAGTATTATTCAAAGGTTTCTTGGCCATAGAGTCAGCCCTCAAAGATTGATCGTTTTTACTAATGAAACGTATTGCATATTTAAATTTTGTGTTTGTACTCTTCTTATATTCAAAAATGGGCCCCTGTCTTGGTTTACCAGCCATTGCCCAGGATTTAGTAGCTTCACGAGCCTCAGCATAGAATTCAGCCACATAAGTTTTCCAACCAGGCCGAACTTTTCCTCTCTTTATGCGCTTAAGGTGAGGCTTACTAGCTTCAAGTAAAGCTGAGACAATATCAGTATACATTGCAGAAATATCCGTCTTATGTTTGGTGTTTGTACAATTACTGTTTTTACACATGAGTGCCTCTCTGGAGAGATATATATTGCTCAATAACTGATCAGTATATTTACAGTAGGAAGCAATGTCTTCACATGAAAGAGAGGACCAGTCCAATTTACCAAGTTTAGACTTATTTGCCCCTTTTACAGTTGCAGGTATGTACTCAGATCTGATAACCATCTTTACAGGAATGTGTTCAGAGGTGGATACATTGTATAAGATTTCCATATGTGCCAGAGAAGCGTGAGCATCAGCTGTAGAAAGACAATGGTCTAACCAGGACGTGGTGTGCCAGGCCTCACTTATAGGTGTGTAGCTTTCGGCTGGCAAAAGCTCTCTGCTAGACAGTATCAAGGTATTATCTGTACAGAGATGATTTAGGTGGTTAGCAAAAATTGACCTCTTGTCTGAAATATCTGCATTCATATCCCCAACAATAAAAATGTTTATGAAACACTCATTTTGTAAATAGGAACTACTAAAAGCAAGCTTATTTACATAGTCTTCTTCATTATGTTGACATTCATATGGAGTGTAGATATTTAAAATAATAAATTCCTTATCACGCTGAGTGAAGTGTATAGCAATGCACCAGTCCACGCCAAGCTTAATGACATTAATCGCTGAGTCCAGTTTCTTATTTCACAGAATTGCCACGTCTCCTGGAATTCTGCCCCTTTTTATACCCAAACTGAGGTCAGTGGTGGACTCTCCAGCACCATGAAAACTGTCACTGATGGAGTTTAGTCCCGTTAAATCCTGCTTTGCTAGAAAAGTTTCCTGTAGGCACAGAATGTCACAGTGCTCCAACAACTGATCGACAATGATGCGGCGAGCTTTATCCACTGCACTTTGACCCAAGCGCAGGCCACGACAGTTGTATGACAGGATGCTTATATCCGTAGCTATATCGTATTTAGGTATTATCTCCAGTAGCGAGCACACTCGTAGCCCCAGCAGATAGAGCAGCAGCATTAGCAATGACTCCAGCTTTACGTGGTTCATAGAAGCGCCGGACATACGCTCCCTTTGGCCAGAGCTCCGGATTATACATATCGCCAACATCTTTGCATTCAGCGGATATTTTAAATGATGCCTATCTGCTGTTGACAGTAATAATCCTTTCACATGACACACCACGTCCCAGTTTATTTTCAAGATGAGTGCGCAGTAGTTCAGCGCCTATGTCGGGTGAAAACCTAGTTGCAAAGACGCTCACCCGTTTAGTTGTTATCATTTTGATGTCTCCTGCATCTCCAGTGCCCACAATAGTTTTGCCAGCTTTCTTCCGTCCCACCGCAGATTTGCTGGTGCTTGATCCTTTTTGGTCATCCTCAGTGCACTTCTGTTTCCCCTTTTTCACGACTCGGCTCCACATTTATGATCCAGGCGAGGGCATCGTTAACCCAGGGCTAAGTGCTGGTGTGGCCCTCTCCACTGTTAGAAGCAGCGGTCCCTGTGCCTTTCCTCGGTGTCTGTCATCTGGAGTTTCAGTCACCTCCGCCGATCCGTTGGCGTCTCCAAGAACCGCTGAGTTGGTAGCATGCGCGGGCTAGCATTCCCTGCCTCCAGTCGCCTCACCGGCGCAATGAAGCCAGCACTGCCGTGGTCAGAGTGCTGTTCCAGGGCACTAACCCGGCGGTTCACGTCCGCCATGACTACACGCAAACCTTCACTCGTTTCAGTCTGCCGGTGTAGCGCATGTTTCATAGCAGAGACCTCAGTGTGTAGCTGCTCTATTTTTCGAAATAGGCCGCATACGTCCATGTTGGTAAAAGTCACAGGTGGTAGCTCGTCCAAATAGTGAGATACAAATCTCGGTACATTGTCCCCGCACTCGTTCAGCACTTTGAGACAGCTCTTGATGTTAATGGCGTCTTTCTGTGCTCCTTTGTGTGAGATGTTCCGTTAAGTAGTAGGACAGAGTTCAAACAGCATTTTCTTTGAAGCCTCTATCCAGTCTGAGTCGAAGTTGTTGGCAGCTAACAGGATAATCTCATCCTGACTTAATGTTCTAATTTTTATAGCAAGGAAGTGTAAAAGTTAATCTTCCACTATGACTTTGCCATCAACAGTCTTATAAATGTCTGGTTTTAATCGGGCTCTGGCAAACACTGGAGCACCTGAGGATGCGGCAGTAATGTCCGCCATCTTGCACCAGATGTATGCAAGATGATAAATAAAGATTTTGAAGCTAAAGATGTGCCAGTAGCCCCATTCACACAGGAGAAGACCCATAAAAGCTGCAGTTCGCCAATTATCCGCCGATGGTGATTCACACAGAGCAAAGCATCCCCGCCTTAAAGACAAACCGCCACGAATTCACACAGAAATTCATATTCATCACAAACACTCAGTGAGTTAAAGTTATTGCCGGTGACAGATGCTGTTTTTCAGGCAGAAATGTGACAAAGAGTCTGTAGGACAGGCCGGAGGATGGACGCTTCTCCACGTACAGCTGTGGTATTTTTTTTCTCATATAAGTTGCCAAAGACAGTTAGTTACTACACTTTGTGGGAAATTTCTCTGTATTAAGTTGAGTGGAGTACCAGTGTAGTTAACGGCGGTCCGATCGACACGCCCCCCGATATGCGAAGCCAGCTTATCTGTTCACACTGGTTCGATTCTCCAATAATACGGCCCTGATACTACCTCAAGAGGCGGATCAGGGCCGGAACGAAATTTTATGCCTCGCCGCGTCCGAGAGATTCACACTGGGACGGAGGCGGGGAATTGGCGTACTAAAGCCACACCCAAAAGCCAGTGTGAATGGGGCTAGTGTTTCGTTTTCAGATTTGGGATTTCACCTGTTTTTTACTTGTCTAATTTCCAGATGCATTTTCAACATAGATTAATGTAACCATGATCATAACAATATACGATCAAACATGAATTTAACACTCCAATTTTATTGTGGACCCAGTCAAATGACCACCTGTGGGTCCCTGTGACTCATTATATCGCAAACCTATTAACATCACTGTAATTTAATATAATTTTTTGATAGATGTTTTAATGCAAATGTTGCCTTCAGGTTCAGGTTTAGTTTTCAGTGCAGTTTTTTTTTTCAATTAAAAATTTAAGGCTCACTCTTCTAGTGAAATAGCAAAATAACCCTTAACTAAGGGTAAATATTTACACAATGGCTTTTCATCTATGTATCTAATATTATTGTTAACAAATCCAGGATAAGATCAAAATCAACATTAAACCACTTTAACACCAAAATGTACGTGCTGTATGTACAACTATCAGCCCCTCTTTAACTTCATTAATGTAGTTGACAAAACAATCTCACCTCATATCTCATTTCATACAGTGTTAAGACTTGTACTACGTTTGCATTTTTTTGAGCATCTAAAATTCAATTCAGAACGTGATGCAATGCTCCAGTGTGGAGCCTTGACGGGTACAGGCACCAGTACACAAACCGAACAAGTTTGAGTTCAAATTGAGTACATCCAAAAAAGAATTTGCAACAATCTGCACCTTGATAACTGTGATGGGCACTTCTCATAGTTTGTTTTCAATTCAGAATGATTAATTGAGTAAAGAATAGTGGAAGTAAAGAATAGTGGACTTAACTGATAATTAAATTAATTGTTAGCTGTGGAATGTGTATCCAACACAAAATGAAATTTTGGATACACTAAATACTGGTAATATTTGGGGCGCAACTTCACGTGTATGATGTTCTGCTCCTTGGTTTCAAAGGGTGTTCAACCACACTGGGCCTAAGAAACGGGTGGTTGAGACTCCACCCAGCATAGTCATCTGCTGCTCCTATTCTCTACATCTGGAAGACAGATCACCCAGAGGCCACCAGATGCAGTAGATGACGTCATCCAGTGGTTCCACCCAAACAGGAAGGCTGTGTTTAATTGTGTGTGTGTGTTTATAATGTTTGAGTGTGTAAAACTCTAAGTTATTGCTTCTCCCTAGCTAAGGGGGCCTGGGAAGAGAATGTATGTGTGCATGAGTGTTCAAGAATTCAGAGGTCAATTAATGTTTCCGCCACCATCGTCTGTTGTACTACAGATTTTATAGCATTCTCTGGCACAACAATTGCCTTCAGATTTAATAAAGTTCTATCTTGTCTTGTCTCGTCTTATGTCCATGCATGCTTGGACGAAAAAGTCACACGCAAACACACACGTACACACAATCATTCAAAAATGCATACTCAGCCCCAAAAAATTTCATCACAATGTCATGTTCATATGATTTGTCACACACACACGGAAAGAAATTCAAGAAACAAATAATAACACAACTGGATACCTAAAATGTGTAAGCAAAGACGAAACCACCCAATATACAATATCCACAGACAAACCAACAATGTTTCTGCTTGCGGCATGAACAATTGTTACAACTCCACAATACCTAGGACAAGCTGTGTATTGCCTCAATCCGGGCTAATTTAAGATGGACTGACTGTAAAGGCCCAACTGTTGGACATCGATCGAAAGTAGAGAGAGTTGCGTGCATAAAGCTCCTGTCCAGCGTCTTTTTTATACACAACACAAGCGCCACCCGCTTATTGCATTTCGGGATAGCGCAGAACGTACACGCTACTGTGGAGCTGGCCGCACATCCAAGCGATGTGTTCAATGCAACTTTTCTGCCAAACGGGTCAGACGAGAGGCAACCGAGTGGTCGGATAAAGGCAGTTGGCTGTTGCTTTGAGTCTGGGCGGTGTGTGGGGGCCTTTAAGTTGGTTCAGCTATACTCATTTTAGTGACAAGGAGCTCCTCTGATCTAAGTCCCTCTAAAAAGTTTTCTAGGAGGGGCGCGCAGGTAGTCAAGTGGTTAGAGTGCATACCACGAACGCAGTGGACCCCGGTTTGAATGCGGCCAGAGGACCTGTACTGCATGTCACACTCCCCATCTCTCTCCCCCTTCTGATCACTGGCAAATAAAGGTGTCTATGCCTAAAAAAAAAATCTTTAAAAAATAAATAAATAACAGTTTTCAAGGAGAAGCCCCAAACAAACACACGTACACATGCACGCATATGCACAGATTAAAGCATTTGAAAAGCCCATTGATAAGTTTCAGTGATAGGAGCAGACCAAAGGCATTCCACTGCTTGCTTTAACTCACACTCTGCTGCCAGCCATAATTACCAAGTCCAATACAAACACAGCTAAATATAGGCACACACAAACACACTTCCACTCAGATGGAAACACACTTCTTCTAAGAACAAAACTCTACCTAGACACACAGCAGCTCTCATTACGGCTTCTGTTTGGACTTCGATACTCAGATATCAGGGTTAAAAATATACGTTTTAACACCAAGTACAAATTAACAGCAGCTTCTCCTGAGTGTGTAACTCAGTGTAAATCAAGTCAATTCAAAGCTAAAGCCATGATCCTATCTGTGTGGAATAAATTACATGTGCAAATACAATACAAGAATTTTGACATCAGGTTGAAGCAGCACCATGTGAAGACATGTGGAGGCTAGGCGCTTCACCAGAACATTTCTTTACATACATTTTTTGGGATGAGTATGCATTTTTGAATGATTGCTTGCATGTGTTTGCTTGTGACTTTGTGCCCAAGCAAGTGCTGCCCTGCCACTGCTCTGCCACCCAGCTTGTCCGTGTCCCCCTCATCAGGGTCCTCCCCGTACCATACATTTTGGAGCTGTCCAAGTCTTGTTCTGGTTGGCCATCTTTGAAACGTTCTATAACATCAGTAGTAAGTAGATACAACCATACCCGGAAATCACACTATTGGAGTAGCTCCTGTAGTGTCTGCACTTGCAGCTGCACAGTGTGATGCTGTTGCCCTCATTATTGCGGCAGTTAGTGTTGTCCACCATCATGCTGAAAATGGGTAGAAAGTGGAAAAAGGCTTGAAAACGTAGATACTCCAGAAGGGGCTCACTACAAATATTCATTAAAGTCCGGAAGTCTTGACCAAAAATTTGTGGCCAAAAAATATACATGTTTGAAAAGTTCTTTATAAGGATTTCAACATAACAGATAAAAACGGAAAAGAACAAAAAATCACAGCAAAACACACACGAGCACTTGTGAATGTGATGCATAAAACAGAAAGAGAACCCTAACAGTCTCATTCAGAGATCATGGTGTGTGTGTCTGTCAGTGTGAATGAGTGGAGGGCAGGATGGACTGCATGATCAATAGTGACATCATTCAAGAAGCAGTCTTCTGACATCTTCTGGATGTTTGGATTACACAGTAAATCACAACAGCTTGACTTCCAGGAACTTCATGAGGCCTTACAGCACTAAGCTGAAGAAAAAAACACAGACAGAGCAGAGAAATGAGAAAGCACAGACTATGGGAAAGAAAGGAGAGAGGTATTGAACAGGGAGTTTGGAAAGAAACAAAAAGAATTCAAGCTGCAAGCAGCGATGAACGGGCCCTTGCAGGCCGCGTGTGTCGGGCTGCGGCAACGTCGGATTGCGCGCTCACCTGTTACTTGCATGTCATGATGGGGAGAAAACAAGCAGTAGATGTCATGTCAATCGGATGATTTTTTTTTGACTGCCCTTATAATTAGAATAATTTTTTCAATTACAATAGAGACCTCACAGGTCTTTGACCTGCTCGGGCCCTTAAAAAATCCTAGAAATACAATAGGTCCTTGCAGGTCTTTGACCTGCTCGGGCCCTAAAAAGCTAGGTAAAAAGCTGAAGCTGAGGAGGAAAGTAAACAGTGTGAGGGGATTGGAATGTGTTTGAGCTGACAGAGTGACTGAAGGTACACTGTCAGCCTGGCACACAAGCTGTCAGCTACATACCAACTGCAACAAAACAAATATGACAGCACTTCTTACCACAGTGTTACAATGTGGTTTTAAGGTAAGGGGAATACACTTCCTTCTTCCACAGACATGGAGAGGTGAAGGGACAGAGCAGTGTGTTGGAGAGAACAGGTGGAGGTGGTAGAGGGACTTGTTTGCTCTGGTTTGGCCTGAGTTTCAGTGGGTGGAGCAACAAATAAGAGGATGTTGATACTCCCCACAGGAAGACAGACAAACAAAAGGTCTGCTAGACTGACACAGAACACATTCTGGATATAACAGACCAATAATTCAAATGGGACACAGTCTGATCAGTGTTCAGTATGTACTGATGTTCAACACCAGCCCTACCCAAGAACTACTACTTTGCAGATTCAGTTCTGTTAAATTATATTACTGAAATTAGTCTGTTGATAAGTAAATTGACATAACAAAATTCAACAATAATGTTACTGATCTAAAGTTTTAGTAATTTATATGACTATAAAGCAAAGAATCTGTCAGTCTGTATGTTAAGGCAGGAACACACTGGCCCAACCGTTGGACGTCTGAAGCGTTTGGGGAGACTCAGACGAGGTCAGGAACAAATACGTTTGGTGTGTTCAACTGCGTCAGCCGTCTGAGCCATTGGATTCAATGATTGGTTGTGTGCTAGCTGTATGAACATTCTGATTGGCGGTGTGCTAACGAATCAGCGCAGTGTGTGGGAGGGGCAGAATACTGTGTGCGCTTTGTTTTTCTATGCACTCCGTTCCATCATTTCCTATTTTCATGTAGCGCCACCCGCTTATTTCATCTCGCACAAACGCAGAACGTACATGCTATTGTGGAGCTGGCAACACGTCGAAGCGGTGTGTTCAATGCAACTTTTCTGCCGAACGGGTCAGACAAGAGGCAACAAGGCAGTTGGCTGTTGGTTTGAGTGTGTGGGGGCCTTTACTTGCATATCCTGAGAACCATTCATCTGATCTACTTCACACTTGGCAGTTGTGTTGCTAATAACCCAGGGAAGTACAGTGTTGAGTTTGACACACAACATGTTAAATATAATTGAAAAATTTAAATAAACAGTAAAGACTACTCTGTGCAGCATTGGTGGCATGGCTTCATTGCTCTGCAGACTGAAGCTGGGCTCACATGTGATTCCTCTCAAATATAAGCGAGACGAGTATGGTGCAACAACTTGCTGTAGTAATACGCTGCAGTGAAAAAAGCTAAAACAGTCACACCGGTTTGGATGAGTGGGGAGACGCAGTCAACAGGGTTTATTTGCTTTAGTAAGAAATAGAAGTGAGATTTTTAAATTTCTGTCAACACAATGAATGTAGGAACCACATTTTGGGCGTACATACCTTTTTAACAGCAGTCATTTTGACACAGCAGGACAAGAACATGTGTAACTAATAACTCTAATGATGGTTCCATGCCATTAAAGTGCCACAAGCCGCGTTTCAATAAAACATTTTGAACAATATTGCATTAGATATTTTGTAGAAATGGCAAAATTTGAAAAAACGTCCTCTAAATTGTACGCCCGCTTGAGGTGATTTGTGTCTTTTGCAAATCAGTTAATGCGCAGAATGTTTGATGGAAACATATTTGCCAAATAAACTCACAACAACATTCAACCCACATGACTGATCAGCTGTTTTCGCAGTTTGATGTATGCATTAATCATCACGCATTTATTTGTCGTCGTCGTCGTAGTAAAATGCTGCTTACACACCGCTGAATCAGTTTGTGGAGTATAGTACAATTTCTTTAATCTGTAATATCAGTCACAGGGGCTATTCTATTTAACGAATACTTACAAACTGCTGATAACACTCTACTTTTTTCAATAAGGACTTTTTACTTACTATGTAATGTATTTTAACACTGTTGTACCACTGCTGAATCTTCAAAGACTTAGAGCAATCATTGGGGTGCCTGAATCTCCTGTATTTATTTTGTTTTTCCTACCCCATCCCAGTAGTCAGGAGTAGTCAAGTGCCCTTTTTTCATTTAAAAACATGTACCTGGATGTTTTAGATTTTCATGTAGATTTTTGTCAACATCATACAGAAGGTTAAGTTGTCATGCCGTCAGACTACAGAATAGCTTTCTTTAAGCTGTGAGACTCTTGAACTCATCCATATATCCATCATCCATCATAGAACTTACTTATCCGATTATAGAATTTTTGTTTTGTGAATAGCGTTAAAGTGAAACTCTCCCCAAAAAGCAACCAAGGCTTTATTTGTGATTGAATATGAGTCAAACCTTCGCGTAAAACCATAATTACGACGAAAGAGGCACTTTTAAGATTTACCGTAGTTTCGTTTTCAGGCAAGCTAATTTTCAGTGGAGTGCATGGGGCACTGGCTCACTAGCATCAAAGCGCTATTTTTAAAACACTGAGAAGGCTCAACACAACATGAAACTTTGCGTGAGTAACACCAGGGTCTCTACACATGAACCTGAGCATTAAGAACATTGTTTGTGTACGCAGAGTTTACTAAAAAGAAGGTTTTTGGACAACTCACATTAGCAGCAGCACCTCCATTGGAGCTGGATCTTCGGCGCGCCACTGTCATGGCATACAAAAAGTGTCGATACCCGAGTACGACCTAACAGGCAGGAGAGTAATGATGGACCTCCTACCTGTTAGGTCGCACTCAGGGATCAACACTTTTTGTCTGCCATGATGGCGGCACACCAGAGATCCAGCTCCAACGGTGAGTAGTTCAAAAATCCGTATCCCTACACCAGGGTCCAACTGTGACCCAAACAGGTGATCTGCGAGCGGCGAAATACAGTGCAAGGCCCAGTTGCACTAATGCGTAGGGATATGGCGGTTCTACCGTTGAGAAAATTCAGTGCCAAAAAAAAAAGGGCGGTCTGACGGCAATGTAAAGCGGTGTGAATTGTCTCTATATAACGTACACTTGAACTGATTTAGATTTTTGTAGGTGGGCCTTGTTTTAGGTGGTTAAAATTCTTTACATCTGGACTCCGTTCACTGCAGTACAAAGCTGAGCATCTGGGCTGGAGCGGCTCTCTGCTTCTCCAAACTGAGGCTGCGCTGCTCAGCAATTACTGTAGGAAACAGACCGACTATAGATATGTTATTTATGTGACCCCACTTCAAAAAACCCGAACTATCCCTTTAACATCTGTTCCTGAGCCTCCTGACTCCAGATCAATTTCTGTTTGTTTTGTTCTTCCGGAGGCTGAGATTATTTTTCACCCTTCTGTGTGGTTTGCAAATGATCCATTGACTCTTTAAAAGTGGTCATAGGCAAATGCAACCACTTCAAAAACAGAAAGGATTGGGATGATATTGGATTATTTCAGCAACTGCTCTGTCTGCAAACATCAGATCACCCAGGAAGCAGGTTAACTAAAGTGCCAGTCTTTTTTGCAGTCACTGCAAATATTGCGTACATAAGCTCTACAGCAAAGATTGTTAGTTTGCTGGCTGCTGGGGTTTAGGAACTTTTTCTGAAACTCACCACAGTTTAGATGAGCAACAGTCTTAATCTACTCTAACTCGTCAGGCCATAGACCACCCACATTATTTCACCAAATAAACTGCAAACAAACGCTTTTCTCTGGAGTCTGGGCAGCACAAACATCTCATCTTTTTTGGGATTAAATCTTCTGAAGTCTATATATATATATGTGTGTGCATGTGTGTGTACACACACGTGAGTTACTGTGATGGAAATCAGAGTAACTCACGTCATGATGCTATTGCAACATGTGGCCCAAGGTCACGATGCAACAGTACTTGATACAGACTAGACATTCTGTCTGTAAAATGTAGAAAATCGTGTTAAGTGCCTATAACATCCAATAAGCCATTAGTAAGGCTTGGTTTATCCAAAATCCAAAGACATTCAATAAGAAGGAAAGCAGTATAGAAGCAGTGGTCATTATGTGAAACTGGGAAATGGAAATGTTTGATATTTTGGCTTGATTAATGGCAACTAATTCATTATACAAATAGTTTCCGAACAATTTTCTGCCAGTTGACATTTTGGTTAATCAAGTAATGGTTATCGTTGCACATTTTTTAATATAGCACTGATTTCATGCTTAGATTACTGTACCAATACAAAGTTATTCTGATGTTTGAGATGAAATCTGTGTCCTTTTTAACTCTTTATCAAAGGCACTAAATGTTGAGCTTTCAACATTTGCAAATAACTGAAGTTGTAATGAAAACTCAGAGATCTGTAATCCACTGCCAAGAATGCGACAGATTTTACTAGCAGCTCAATTCATGTATCCAAACTGTTCATTGACATCCTTCTGAAACATTAGCCATTTTTAGACAGGGCACCAAGCCGCCAATTTGTCCGACCTTTTGGCTGCTCGGTTATTAGAATGAGGCCAGCAAATTGGGGGTCTGTTTTGGTCCATCGATTTTCCGCCTCGGAGGGTAAACTTATTTCTGCCTCGCCTGCTATCTAAAAACGAGGCGGCAATGTGCCGGCCTCTGCGTGAGGTGGGCAGAGGTGTCAATGACCTGCACTGTTGTGCGACCCACAGCCGGGGAGTTTTAAAACCAAGAAACAGCTGATCACAGCAGTCAGTCCATGATTTCATCCGCGGACATTAAAGGGATATTCCGGTGTAAATTTAATCCATGGTCTAACACACCATGAAACTGTGTTAGACTCCCTCTCGAGAGATAAAGTTTGCAGACCGCTAGCTAACGTAGTTTAAGCATCTTCAGAAACGACCGCACCACAACATTACATTGCAGTAAATGGGTCCAAATATAAAACCGCCATCAAAAAGCCACAAATAATGCTCAGAACAGCACCAAACTTCAGCAACATTACAAACAGGGTCCCAGCACATATTGCGAGGCATCAAACATTTGATATCATTGCCGGATTTGTCGGAAAAGATAAATTAAACTCACCTCTCCAGCTGCAGGCTCGTTGTGGGGAAGCCCCGTGAGTCGATTACCGAGTGCAGTAGAGTTCCGCAGCTCAATGATGATCATTACTGCGGGACTCTACTGCACTTGGTAATCGACTCACAGGGCTTCCCCACAACAAGGAAGGCTTCTCGGGTGGTGAGTTTTGTTTATCTTTCCGACAAATACAGCAATGATATCAAATGTTTGATGCCTCGAAATATGTGATGGAACCCTATTTCTAATATTGCTGAAGTTTGGTGCTGTTCTGAGCATTATTTGTGGCTTTTTGATGGCGGTTTTATATTTGGACCCATTTACTGCAATGTAATGTTGTCGCGCGGTCATTTCTGAGGATGCTAAAACTACGTAAGCTAGCGGTCTGCAAACTTTATCTCTGGAGAGGGAGTCTAACACAGTTTCATAGTGTGTTAGACCATGGATTAAAATTACACCGGAATATCCCTTTAAGATGAGCAACTGGTCAGCCGTTGAGATCCAGGAGATGCTAGCGTCTCCTCGGTCTCTGTAGCTGTTTGGTTGGGGTAGCTTGTTGTTGTGTCGGCAAGCTAAGAACGGTCCAAAATAATGACTTCGGTATGATACCTGCCTAAAATATCTCGATACCAATACTGAAACGATACCACGGTGTAAAACTAAAACATCATCAAAAGTAATGGCATGAATTTTAGATGACAGAATGTGGAACTTAAAATTATTTATTTATTTTTATTACTAGTGCAGTGCCCGTAAGAAAAGTGTATTCCTATAATAAAGTGGGAGGTTAAGGAGCTTTTTCATGGATGGCCAAATGAGGCTGTGTTTGAAGGTGGGGCGTCAGGGATATTTAGGTTTGTTGTGAAATCTGATATTCCAGGGTATAATTGGCTGTTTTTGACTATTTTTGATTTTGCCATTATATTTCATCTTAAAAGCTATTTACTTGGTGTCATTATTTTCAGCACAACCTCACATGTGTGACTGTACAGTTATTTTGACATACTGTATTAATACAATGCACATAAAATCACAAAAAAAACATGAAATCCGAGTAGAAAAAGTTAGATTTTTTTTAACCACAAATATGTTTAACAATCCATTTTTTTTTTCCACTTATAATGCAAATATAAATTGTTGTTTATCTAAATGTGTGCATACATTTAAAAAATTTACAAAGTTATATGTAACTATTTACATTTAAATGCAGGCAATGCTCAGGTCTGCCTGTGCTCCTTCCAGCTGAATGAAGAGCTGCACTGCCTGCTCCACATTCAGCTTCTCCTCATTAACCCTCTGAGGTCGATTGACGCGCCGGCGCGTCAAAATCACGTGACTAATTTCAGATGACGTAGCAGCGAGACGGAGACTCTGTCAGTCCCCGTTCCGACTCTATGTGTTAGAGCAACCTTCAAACTATATGCCAGTTTTTAAATCGTGTTGATAGGCCAAGTAAAACCGGAGTTACGATGTATTATGTACGCCACACTTTTTCGCTAACGTTGCTGTCACGTTTGCTGCGCGTTTGGTGCAGGAAGAGACGGAAAAGAGATCGGGCTTTCCTCACGGACGTGTCCGCAAGCAGGAAGTGCAAGCTAAAAAAACATGTTCCTATTGGTGGAAAAAGGCACCACACCAGCCAATCACAAAATTACATGGCAAATCACGTGATTTGGTTGCTGAGGGTGGGGGGGAAGATTTGGAAGGGACGGGGCGGAAAAGTGAAAGCAGCAGTGCCGGTCAGAGAGGCAGCGACAGAGATCGCGAGTTTTGAGAGTTGGGAGATTTGTGACATTTAGCGTGTTTGGAGTACATAGTTAGTGTGTTATGTTGTGTGTTTAGTGTGTAGTGGAGTCGTTTTTGTGTTTAATGAGTCAAAACAACAAGGAGAGTGCCGAATGTGGAGCAGGCAGTGCAGCTTTTCATTGAGCTGGAGGAGCTCAGGCAGACCTGAGCCTGGGGCGTTGCCTGCATTTAAATGTAAATAGTTACATATAACTTTGTAAATTTCAAAAACTTATGCACAGATTTAGCAAACAACAATTTATATTTGCATTATAAGTAATAAAAATGGTTCGTTGAGCATATTTGTGGTTTTCACAGTAAAAAAACTAACTTTTTCCTACTCGGATTTTATGTTTTTTTGTGAATTTAGGTCCATTGTGTTAATACAGTATGTCAAAATGAAAAAATAACTGTACAGTCACACATGTGAGGTTGTGGTGAAAATAATGACACCAAACAAGGCAAGGTAAATTGTTTTTAAGGTGAAATATAATGGTAAAATCAAAAATGGTCAAAAACGGCCAATTATACCCCAGACCCCAGAGGGTTAAACAAAAAAACGACTCCACTACTCACTAAACACACTACACCAAACACTACATAAAACACTAACTACACACTCCAAACACGCTAAATGTCACAAATCTCTCAACTCTCACACACACCGACCGTCGTTGCATGTCAATCATCCGCCTAGGTCCCTCCCACAACTTCCTGTTCCTCAACAACCAAACTTGCTGCTTGGACACTTTCCTGCACCAGAAACAAAGCAAACGTGACGGCGATGTTCGCGAAAAAGCATGGCGGACATTATTTACCCTAGGTCTGGTTTTGGACGTGCCGATGCTTCCGGTCCGTCGCCTCGGGAGGTGGGCCGAGTAGCTAGCGGCTAGCTGCTAGCTAGCGGCTAGCTACACACGAACATCCACATATTCCGATTCCACTTTGTTGTCCGTGCGTCTCCGGATCTCCTCAGACCCGAACAGACTCGGTCCGGACTCGTTTAATCTCATTAATCCACAACAGTCAGTTTAGATGCACAGAACAGAACAGAACGGGACCAAACCACTGGCAAAATCCCGGTCCAGCTCGCGCCGCTGCAGGTATAAATCTGCTGGTTTCTTAAGGTGGGGGGGGGTCACGGGTGGCCACGGTGTGCAGTGATTGGCTCTGGTGCGCACGTGACTGTAGTGGCTCGTGGAATTTGTAAAGCATTTATGAAATAATTTATTAACGGTATCATTGCAGTCCAAACAAATGCAAAATATCACACCATTGAACCACGCAGCAGCCATGTTGAAACTCTCAGGTCAGTCTGATCCTGATCTGCAGAGATATTTGAGGAACACACACATACACACACACACACACAGACAGACAGAGGTTCCATGTATTTATAGATAGATATATATATTTTTGTAAAAGCTGCTGAGCTTTATAGCTTCTGTATCTGTATCCAAGAAGACAAGTGTCTTCTTGTTTTGTTCATTTGTCTTGTTTGCTCTCAGAGATTATTAAATAACCTGATTTTTCATTAAAAGCTCAGTGCTCCCTTTAAATGCTGTATCGTGCTGGACCACAGATGGAGGTGACAGGAGAGACACCCGGAGAGCAGGACGGGAGAAAGGAGAAGCGGTCCGAGACGCATGAGACTCCCGGACCTACGCATTCTCGCTCTGACTGGGTTAAGTAAATAAAAGAGGCTTGAAAACCCCAATACTGTGTCAGTGGTTCATACGAGTGAACTCACGGTAGCCTGGAAAGGGCTACATTGGCGCCCAACTT
The DNA here is from genome assembly GCF_900880675.1 of Sparus aurata. Taxonomy (NCBI): domain Eukaryota; kingdom Metazoa; phylum Chordata; class Actinopteri; order Spariformes; family Sparidae; genus Sparus; species Sparus aurata. The sequence continues at coordinate 1,313,261 of NC_044190.1, read as the reverse complement.
GTCTCAGCGGGCCAGCGCACAGACATGACAGAGCCACAGCACCCCCAGCCAGTAACGACACTGGGCCAGATGCTGGGGGAGATTGCTGCCATGCACCAAGAGCAGGCGGCGCTGAACAGGCAGCAATTGGAGGCGCTCCGTGCACAAACGGAGGTGCAGACCCGGCTGCTGCAGTCGCTGCTGACCCAAGCGGACGCAGAGGCACCATCTTCCCCTCCTTGCGCCCTCTCGGGGGTCGTGCTGCACAAGCTGACGGCAGAGGACGACCCCCAGAGCTTCCTCGATAGGTTCGAGTCGACGGCGGAGGCGTGCGGCTGGCCAGCGGTGGAGTGGAACGTGCGGCTGGCCTGCGGCGGAGTGGAACGTGCGGCTGCTTCCTCTGCTGTCGGGGGAGGCCCAGACGGCAGCCCTCTGCCTACCGGCCTCCGCTCGGGGGAGGTTCCAGGCCGTGAGGAAAGCCGTCCTGGACCGGCTGGGCTTCTCGCTGGAGGATCACCGCCGTCGGTTCCGGACCATCCGGCTGGGGGCCGCCCGGCTGTCCCTTCATGTTTGCCCAGAAGCTGAGGGACGCAGCAACCAGGTGGCTGCAGCCGGGGGAGGCTGCTTCAGAGGGGCAGATGCTGGAGAAGATCGTGCTGGAGCAGTTTATTGAGGGGCTACCGATGGGGACATCAGAGTTGATGCGGTGCCACCGACGGCCGGACCTGGCGGCCGCAGTCACCCTAGCAGAGGATCACCTCGCGGTCCACGGCAAGAGCCAGCCACTGGAGGGTCAGCCATTCCGCTGCCCGCGGCCCCGGGCCCACGCCCCACATTCACCCAGCCATCCCCCGCACCCCGCTCTAATCCCCCCTATGCTTCCTCCCCATCGCAGGTTCCAGCCGCTGCGGCCGCTTATCTCGACCTGCAGGGGGTTCCTCATATATAAAGTGCTTGTATTACTCCCGTCATCCAGCTCCAAATTACTCGCCAGGTGGCAAGGACCCTTCGTGGTCACACGACGAGTGGGCGACGTTGACTATGAGGTTGAGCGTTCTGACAGGGGAGGGGCAACACAGATTTACCACCTCAACCTCCTCAAAGCCTGGAGAGAGAGGCGGAGCCTGTTTCCCTGGTGACAGCGGTGACAGAGAGAGATGAGCTGGGGCCTAAGATGCCAAAATCCTCCAATTCCGCCTCACTTCTCTGTGGTGACCATTTCACACCGTGCCAAGGAGCAGATTTTGCCAGGTTGCAGCAGCATTATGCTGATGTGTTCTCCCCCTTGCCAGGACACACGGACTTCATACAGCACCATATTGAGACGCGCCCGGCGGTGGCGGTGCGTTCACGACCCTATCGGTTACCAGAACACAAGCGTAAAGTGGTTCGGGAGGAATTAGCGGCTATGCTGGAGATGAGGGTAATAGAAGAGTCCCACAGTGCCTGGTGTAGCCCCATAGTTCTGGTGGCCAAGAAGGATGGGACTGTCCGGTTCTGTGTGGACTATCGCAAGGTGAATGACGTGTCACAATTTGACGCCTACCCGGTGCCCCTGGTCAATGAGCTCCTGGATCAGCTGGGCACGGCTCGCTTTTTCATGACACTGGATTTGACCAAGGGCTACTGGCAGATTCCCTTGTCTCCAGGGTCTAAGGACAAGACGGCTTTCTCCAACCCATACGGTTTGTACCAATTCATTACGCTGCTGTTTGGGTTATTTGGTGCCCCAGCCACATTTCAACGCCTCATGGACTGGGTGCTGCGCACGCATGCTGCATATGTAGTCGCCTACTTGGATGATGTGATCATCCACAGTGGCAAGCTGGGCTGAGCATATGCAGCAGGTGCTCAAGTCTCTGCGGGGGGCGGGGCTCACGGCCAACCCAAAGAAGTGTGCGGTTGGACAGGGGGAGGTACGGTATCTGGGTTACCACTTGGGCGGCGGGCAGGTGCGTCCCCAGGTAGATAAGACCGCTGCAATTGCGGCCTGCCCGAGACCCAAGACGAAAAAAGAGGTGAGACGGTTCTTGGGGCTGGCCAGCTACTACTGGCTGTTCATTCCACATTCTGCGGACCTGACCAGCCCCATGACTGACCTCACCCGAAAGGGTGCCTCAGATCCGGTCCAGTGGACGGAGCAGTGCCAGCTGGCATTTGAGAGGGTTATACAAGCCCTCTGCGGGGAGCCTCTCCTCCACACACCTAACTTCTCTCTCCCTTTCCTCCTGCAGACCGATGCCTTGAACAGGGGGCTGGGGTGGTGTTGTCTCAGCAGGTGCGGGGGTCGACCGCCCGGTGCTGTACATCAGCCAGAAGCTGTCCGAGAGGGAGTCTCAGTACAGCACCATCGAGAAGGAGTGCTTGGCTATCCGGTGGGCAATCGGCGCTCTGCGGTATTACCTGCTGGGGCGGCCGTTCGTCCTCTGCTCGGACCACGCTCCCCTCCAGTGGCTCCATCGCATGAAGGAACCAACGGCAGTATCACCCGCTGGTATCTGGCCTTACAGCCCTTTAAATTTCAAGTGCTCCATAAACCGGGGGCGCAGATGGCTGTGGCGGATTTCCTCTCTCGCTCCCAGGGGGAGGGGGGGAGTAGGTTCGGCCGGATGTCTCCCCGGCCTAAGTCGGGCGGTGGAGATATGTGGAGGTGAGCGTGGTCGGAGCACAGCTGCCGGAGGGAGAGAGAGAGGCGGACAGCGCTCAGGAGAGCAGAGCCAGGTGAGTGATTGACAGAGCTGGCACCCAATTACTAATCACTCACTCCCTTTAAATGCAGAAGCGTGCTGGACCTCGGATGGAGGTGGCAGGAGAGACGCCTGGAGAGCAGGACATTTCCTGAAAATTTACATTCAGCGACTCCTCAAACCAATACAAGGCCAGGTGACTTGCTATCTTGCAGGATCATACAAGCTGGCTTACATAACATAATAATAACAGCTGTTTAAAGTTTTGTTCCGATTAATTTGGCGGTACCCAAGCCAGCCGTAGTAAGTAACGCACTTCTGGTAATTTTCACAAAAATAAAACACCCGTTGTCCTTTAATTAAAGAAAACCATAAGGATAGAATTTGCGCTTTTATTTTATAAACAGGAAGCGAATCTCCCCTCGCTATGGCTAACTTGAAACCGCCGTAACTCTGTTTTAAATTCCGCTATAGCGCCGGTAACATCAGGTTCAAAAGCTTTTTCATGTGAGAAAGTAGCCTTTAGTTCCCCGTTGTGCCATCAGTTTATCCAAATAACGCTTGTTTGCACATTTGCTCCGACGTGGTGGGAGAAGTCCTGACCAGCCGCACCTGTAGCGGAGCACCTGAGCAGTCCAGCCCGGGTCTGCTGAGGTGATCTGCGGTCAAAACTTCACCGTCATACCGGTAGAAGAACACGAGCCGATTAATTTACCTGCAGCTTTTTGGAGATTAAACACAGGCTGGATAGCTTCATTTCGGAAGATAAATGTAGGTCTCATAGACGAAAATAAACATCTGTGGCAGCTACGTTAGCTTATTCAGTGATGTTGATTGTTTGTTGTTGTTTTTCAATGTAGTGAGTCCCCGGGACCCACAGGTGGTGAGTTGAGTGGGTCCCTGGGAAATTCAATGGGTCCCGACTTCCCAGTTAAAAAAATGTATTTCTTTCTCATATTATTCTATTTCTTAAATTTTATTAAGTGTTAAACTCCTTTGATGGTGGTATGATATGGTTATAATAAGTGGATATATTCATGTATGTTCAAAATTCATCTGAAATTAAACAAATAAAATTCCAAATCTGAAAAGTTTATTGCAAAACAACTGTCACAGTGGCATGGCATATGACATTCAAATCAAACAGCATTTTTGTAGCAACATAAATAGCAGCAAAATAAATTACTAAAATTCAAATAGTCTGCTGACCTGCAATAGGTTTGATCTTTTTCTTTGGTGGCATTTTTGCGTTCTCCTTTTCCTGCTTACTCGAGAAAAAACAGGATCTTGTTGGAAGCGCGATGTATGCGCAGACGCCATTTGGGCATAACAAAATGGCGGCTGCCATTCAATGTAGTTTTCATCACCACCACCGGATTATGTTTTATTTATATCATTACAGCACGTCCCCTAAACGTTAAAACATAATCGACACGAATGAGCACAGCATCGAGCAGTGGAGACGTGGGTTTATTTATTATGAAGTACGTATTTTTAATTGTTGAAATCAGAGGTGTAGCAAGCTTTTCAAAAGTGCGGGGGATGGATGCGGTGGTGGTGGTGGTGGTGTTTTTTTAAAACAATTTTGGGTTGGGGGTTGATGATAAATGACACTTAAATATTAAATCTGTGTCTATAATAACCACACCCTGACATGTAAATGTGACATCGGTCTTGATTTGTTTAATTATAATATAATATTTATAATAGAAGCCTACTGCAACTGTACTTTTTTTTACCATTAAATGTTATTTTATACATTATCTTATTTTATAATGTTCTGTCATGGACTATGTCACTTCACTGCTAACAGAAAAGAGAGCTGCTCACTGCCAGTTGCAGCTTCTTATCGTGATCTGCAGTCAAGTTTTTGTCATGACTGTTATTATTAGTACTTAGATTATCAAAAATCACAGTTACATGTCAGGATGTGGTTATTATAGACAGATTAAATATTTAACTGTCATATGTCATCACAGTAACAGCGTTACATACATTAGCAGCTGTAAACACATAAAAACATTATAAAACACATCATGTGGTTTGGTGTTGACCTGTATACTGAACGTATCAGGAGTAATCAAAGTTTATAATCATTAGAGAACGGTACAGACATTGTTTCTGGTTGCGAAGCTGGTGAAGTTTGTGACATTTTCATCCCGGATTTTTGTGAGGAGGGAATTAAACGCCTGTCCTAAATAAACGCCTGGTCTGTTAAGTGGTTGAGACAAATACAAGCCCGGCTATTATTTGGTATTTTACAGTAGATCCCGCCTCATCAGCATGAGCAGTCCCAAAGCCGGTGTCATGTTTGAAGCAGCAACAGGAGAGGGCGGGGGAGAGGAGGCAGCTGCAGCAAGAGCAGACATAGAGCGGCCGACGACTCCGGCCGCAGTAAGGCGTTTGTGCAAAACTGCAGAAAAAGTGTGGGTGTTGAACCCTCTCACCGAAAAGTGTGGGTGTTAAAACACAAACATCCCCCACAGGTGCGACGCCCCTGGTTGAAATGAAATCAGCGGTGACGGGCTAGTTCTTTTGGTAGCGGCTAAATTAGCATGTCGCGATACTTTGCACAGGGGATCACGTCTGCACCGAGTAGATGCGCAGAGGGTTGAAACAGCGCTTGTCCGGTCTGCTAACAACAAGGTTTCTTTTGCCAGTTACTGTGATTAAACACGTGTTGTTTAATGTTAACAATGTATCGTTTTTCATGGGAAAAATTAGGTGTGTCCCCGGGACGCATGGATAGTGAGTTTAATGCGTCCTTTCAGATTTTAATGCGCCAGGGACGCAGGACGCGTACCTAGCAACATCACTGCTTATTTGAATAAAAAGTGTAAAACGTAAATAGCAAAAATGTAATGGCGCCTAGATTTTCACGTTTTTCAAGGGGGGCGGGGGCCCGCATTGGCGGGGCGGCCAGAATGGTAGGGGAAACACTGAGTATTGTTCTTTAAGGGATAGTTCGGGTTTTTTGAAGTGGGGTCATATAAAGTACATATCTATAGTCGATCTGTTCCCTACCGTAATCATCAATCAGCACAGACTCAGTTTGGAGAAGTAGAGAGCTGCTCCAGCCCAGATGCTCAGCTTTGTACTGCAGTGAACGGGGTCCAGCAAAAAAGCGAAATTAACCACCTAAAACAAGGCTCACGTAATTTTTTTTTACATCAGTTCAAGTGTACGTTGTATAGGTAAAATTCACAGCACTTTACATCGCCGTCAGACCGCGCTTTCTTTTGGCACTACATTTTCTCAACCACAGAACCTCCGTATCCCTACGCACTAGCGTAACTGGGCAACAGCTGATCTGCGAGCGGCGGAATACAACGCGAGGCCCAGCTGCTGGACGAGAGGCTTACTTTCGATAAAAACGAAACTTAACTCTCCGTATCCCTCCGCATTCACTGTCATGCGTAGGGATTAGGGGGTTTCTGCGGTTGAGAAAATGTAGTGCCAAAAGAAAGCGCTGTCTGACGGTGATGTAAAGCGCTGTGAATTTTACCTGTACAACGTACACTTGAACTGATGTAAAAAATTTTAGGTGAGCCTCGTTTTAGGTGGTTAATTTCGCTTTTTTGCTGGACTCCGTTCACTGCAGTACAAAGCTGAGCGTCTGGGCTGGAGCGGCTCTCTACTTCTCCAAACTGAGGCTGCGCTGATCGGTGATTATGGTAGGGAATAGATCAACTGTAGATATGTACTTTATATGACCCCACTTCATAAAACCCGAACTATCCCTTTAACGGCTGGGTACTGCGTTACCTTTCTAGTATCGGTTTACCGTGCAACACTAGTCGCTACTTTCAAATAAAAAGCCCCCTGCTAAGAACCCACTTCTAAACTCCAATGGGGTGCAATGTAAAGCTCTTATTTTGAAGACAAATTCATTGTCACGGTTCACAGCCTGACTTCGAGCTTCACGTCACGTCACATGTTTACGCCTACCTCAGAGGCGGCTTTTGGAAAAGGAGGAATATTACTCCTCCGTTTTAGAAAGACAGGCCGGCACATTGCCGTCCTTACCTTTGAGCAAATGTGCCACCTTTTCTATCTAAAAAGGGCTATTGAGTCCTTCTGAAACACTGAGATAACAGCCTAACTAGGCTGCTTAATTTTATACATCAAAGTCCAAGTCCATGTGTTCAACAGATGGGGACCCAGATCAGAAACTGAACCAGCTATCAGAACCCAACATTGCAAGATTCATTTTCTAATACTCGATATGAATAAATAGACTACAATTGGTAGAAAATTTCACCGAAATCAACAACCATCAAGAGGTTTGTGAATCTAATCAGACATTTTATGTCGACTTTCAATATTGTGTTTCTGACACATTTCTGTTCGGAAAAACAAAATTGTAGTTGACACCACTACTACTACTATTCCACTTTGTGCCACCAACATATTACCACTTCCTTCAGGTCACAGAGCTGAGCCTCCATTTGAAGGACATTTTAACATTCATGATAACCTCTGAAAAAACACAGGATGTCACTGTTTTGTGCAATAGGAGAAAAACATGCACACATCATATCATATGGAGAAGTTTCACTGGTGGTATATCATTTCAGTTTTGGCACACGTCCAACAGAGCGGGCATAAATAAATAAACAGAATTACAGCTTTGGAGAAAGCTATAAAATCTTTTTTTTTTTTTAACTAGTTCTGTAGCTCTGACTTGAGTGCACTTGGCGGCATAAACTGGGGCAAAGCCAGCTTCCCTCCAAGATACAATTCACATCAAGCTGATCCCAGACCACCACAACCAAGACAACTACATCTCAGCATATTGACATGAATTAAAAATGACATTTTCATTTTTTTCTAGTGAGCTTCTCTCAACAAAGTGGGAATCAATCCTTGTGTCACATTTTGCCGGGTCACAAAGCATCATTCATGGATGACATTCTGGTCACAGTTGCTGATGATGAGAGTTTATGCAAAACTGGTTTATTCATATGATCTTTTTTTTTTTTTTTTTCTGAAGGGGCCAACTGGAGTTCCACACTTTGGGAACCTCAGCTACAGAATTCTCTGTAGAACTTGCACTGCAGGTTCTTGAAACAAGAGTCAGGCATTTCAAAAAGTCAATGAGCAAAATGATGAAGCCCCACTGTGTGAACTCCACTGTGGCTTCAACAGCCAAAAGTACATTTTTTCTATACTGTGGAAACAATGTAAGTACCGGGCGACATCATGGATAGAGCTAACCTTCACAGTAGACTATAGCTCTCTCACTTGATCATTAGTAGGCCTTCCTGAAAAGCCAGTATACATGGGAAAATAAAAAGACGCTCACGATTTTGATTTCGGTGTCATTTGACACTAGTGTGTGTAAAAGCAGAGGAGTCAGTCAAACTATTAGCCACTACTATTATAACAAAAGCAGAGGAGAACGTACCGTAAAGGAAGCACCGCTGAACACCGCGCCTATCTCCTCTTGAAATATGTGCTTTTCTCCCGGCGATGTAAATGAGGGTTCCCCCTTTTTCCTGCCAGACCTCTGTCCGGTGGTTGTTCTCTTTCTGCTTTTTTTCTCCTTTGCTCTGGATGGAAAACGTCGTCCTTCTGGAGACAGAAACGGGGCGGGTCCCGAACGTTTAGACAATCCGTCTGACCAATCGACTATCGATATGACAACAACCTACTGCTTTGAGCCAATCACATTCTGTTTCCAACACAGAGCTGTATGCTGATTGGTTGGCTTGGGAAAAACCTCCCACTTGAAACGACTATGGCACCGGGAGGAGAGCTCCGGCCGCTGTACAAAGCAATGAGGTATCTTTAATCAGAAGAAAAAACACCCAGAAGCGTTTATTTTTCATCAAAAGCATGTGAAAATAACAGAAATTCCCATTTTCTGTAATGATGATTATTCATTTGATATTAGATGAGTGAGATATAAACCGTGGCATGAACTAAAATACCTTAAAGTATTTTAATTCCATTCGACACTATTCATTGACCGTAGTTATCAGTTTCACTATAGTATAAAGTGCCTCATCATAGTTTCCTCAAGTCCAGGTTACCATCTTCAAATGTCTGATGAATGTCAGACACTCTAAAAGTTAATAATCTTCAGTTTAAGATGTTAGAACAGTAAGAGAAAATAGCAAATCTGAGAAGATGGAACTTGGTCATATTTTTTATTTTTATGCTTGAAACACGGTTTACACATTTAGGTTTATTATAGATATTTGAAGATTCGTTTTCTGTTATTTGACTGATTATTTAGACCAGGCTGTCCGCATTGGAAGCAGTTCCTGTGTGATCCTTTAAAGGATGAGCTCATTCAAACATGAAAATCAGCCATTATCTCCCCCAGTGCTGATGGAAAGTCAGGTAAAGGTTTGTTTTAAAATTTATAAAATAAAATAAATAAATAAAAACAATGTAGAAAAACAAGTTGATTTGTAAAGATGTTATTTATAAATCATGTCTAATCGAATGTATTTAAATCGCCCAAAATCACAGTAAAAAAAAAAAAAAAAAAAAAAAAAAAAAACTTTTAGCAGAGGGAAAAGATAGAGGAAACCTTAGGAAAAGTCACAGAGAAGGGGTCCCTCTCCCAGAACAGACAGACACAAAAACACAGATTTACAGAATTCACTGAACATCTGATACAAGTAAAATATTTAAAATATCTGTGAGGAATGTGGCTCCAGTAGGATGACTGTGCAGCCTAAGGCATCACCAAGTGATGTCGAGCCACACATCTGCCACTCCTCCATGGTGACCTGGAAGAGGACAGGCCACAACCCAATTCAGACAGGGTGTGCGCTGACTCTTTTAGCTTAGCACCTCCAGTGAAGATTTCATCCAAAAAAGTGTGAAAATTCAATCATTTTAAGTTTCAGTTTGGTTTTTTTTAAGCCCCCAGCTACGTTTGTTTCCAAGGAAACTGCATGTATCTGCAAACAATACTGTTTGTAGATTACTAAACTTCACACAACATTACATCTGCATGACAGTGAGTAGATGATAACTTAATTTTGGCTGAACTTACTCTTAAATTTTGAGTGTAAACTGTTCTGCATCTGATTATTATTTATATTTTCACTATATTTTAAGTATTTCTCCCTAATGAAGTACAGTAATGTGAGTGCACCTGTGCAACAGTGAGTCTACCTTTAAAACATAAATCAATTTCAATAGCTTTCATGTTGGACAGCAAAGCAGCTTTGCTTCAGGGAAATACAACCTGCATTACAGGGTTCCTTTGATGATTTCCCTTGGTATTTCGAAAGGAGTTCTATAATATTGTCCAGGCAGCTCATGTGGTTAGGTGTCTTTCACATGCCTGTGCCTAAGGGCCCATAGTTAAACAATCTGGCTTTATTTAAACAGCTTTTAAACTGAAAAGATAGAATCTTAAAGTGTCGTATTATCAAAGTTATCCACAAAGGTTAGAGTGGACCTATGAGGAATGAGCTTGATCAGCCAAGATGAAGTGCTAAACTAAAGATAATGCATCAACTAAGTCTGATGAGATTCTATAAACTATGACAAGAGGGTGACAAATGTTTAAGAAAACACAACACTGGCACCCCCTAAAGGAAAGCCAAGGACCCTGGTCTAACCTTGAGACAAGTCATTATTTCGTATAGTATATTTTCCCTGAGAATGTGTCAGTGGCACGTCTAGATAGCCCTTGTTAACCCCATTCTTCCAATTTTTTGACCCATCATTACTTCCTATATCACCAGATTTAATATCGATATTCTAAATTTGCAGTCAAACCAAACATAAACAATGTTTAGAGTCATAGAGAGATTCAACTGCCCAGAGGTCTATTGACATAAAAATATATTTAGAGGATCTCCCATTCCCTGCACTGTAGACAGGCCCCGGACAGGAGGGCTCTACAGCAGTGATAAGAACCACCAGAACAACACTGATACCATCTACAGAGCATCAGTGACATCAGTGAAGTGTGATGTCTGCACAGAGCCAGAAGTCTGTCACAGTCTGTTCACCCTGCTGCCATCTGACAACAGATACAGAAGTATCTGCTGCTGTGCCACAAGACTACAGAGCAGATTCACTCCCCATGCTGCGAGATTCCTGAACTCATCTTCCCCTGTCCACTATAGAAATAGTTTTTCTTATGTAAGGGAGTACAGCTTACATTTGGTTGTACAACCCTGTTGTAGAATGACAAACAAATGTACCTTAAACTTACTTACATGGCCCCAGAAGTGCAACATGCTGGAACAAAAGTGAATGAAAAGTGAGTGAAAGACCTGAAAAAATATAGCATTTTCCAAATGAGCTTCTTACAATGAGCATAAGCAAAGTACAGGTGCGGTCTTTATACCTAGATTTTCTCATACTTTTCAATGAACAATGTTCAATTTAAAACATTTGCGGCATGGTGCTTATGATAATATAATGGCGGATCTCTGAGAAGGTAACGCTGTACCTGGTGGGTGGAGACACCGTACGTATGCTGTGATTGGAGGTTGTAGTGAGTGGGAATATTAAAATGATTGGTCAGTGACGTCGGTAACCGATGCCGAATTTGACTCGCTCATCTGGAAACTGCAGTGAGATACTGTCAGAAATCTGTATCTCACTCATTTTTCTTGGTCATTTTTCAAAGTTTATATGCTTGTGGCAGCACCATAGACCCAAAATAACACCAAATCCCAGAAAAATTGACTTTTTCATAATATGGGACCTTCAAAGGAGTCATAATATACCCTATTTCTACAAGTTAATCTAGTTCCCTGGTGTCCTAATGAAATGTCTGTGACATGCTTTGGGAAAAATACCTTAAGGATGAAGCACAATAGCAGTTCATAACAGTTCAATAACCCTGCCAAAACGGCCCTGTTCAGAACAGTCGGTTTTGAGTGCCTGTCTCTTTAAATGCAAATGAGACACAGGTAATCCACCCACTTCTTCCTAAGATGTGACGACACCGGCACGCTCATGCTACCATGACAACAATTGAGCGTGAACCCCATAGACATATAAAGAGTAGACGCCGCATCGTCCGCTACTGCCTATTGGCGCTGACAAGCCGTGGGGCCGCCATCTTGGACCAGTCACCCGGTCTGTTTGGCAGTTCAATGCGCACTTAAATCAATCGTAAACGGATTTTCACGCGGGGTTTTCTTTGCTGCAAACGTCATACATGTAGCTATGATACAGATAACACGGTTCGGCGAATTTTGATATTCATAGTGGAATTAACAGTAATAGAATATTCAGATATATGATATATATGATATATGATAGGTATTTTGCAAACACTATAAATATAAACACAACAGAAATCATAGAGTAATCTATATCTATTTATCTATCTAGATAGATAGAGAGATAGATAGATAGATAGATAGATAGATATCTCTCTGTCCTGATATGAATTATATTGGTAATCTGATTTATATATATTTTTTTATTTTCTCTGATTTTATTTTATATATATATATATATATAATGTATATGTATATATATATATATATATATATATATATATATATATATATATATATATATATATATATATATATATATATATATATATATACATTCTCTGATTTTATTTTATTTATACATATACACATATATATATACATACATATACATATATACATATATATGTATATGTATATATATATATACATATGTATATGTATACGTATACGTATATATATGTATATATATAAATAAAAGAAAATCAGAGAAAATGAAAAAATATATAAATCAGAGTACCAATACAATTCATATCAGGACAGAGAGCATCTCTCTCTCTGTCCTGATATGAATTATATTGGAACTCTGATCATTTTTCTGGAAGGACTGTGTTGGCCAAGCTCTTGAGCCATAAACAAAACAAGAGAGACACAAGGTGTAAACTGCAAAAATGAAACAATTTATTAACCAAATAACCAAACAATACATATTTTTGTATTTATTTAGACATTTAAAATATTATTTAGAAAAGAAAACAAAAAGCTCCCACAATACTATCAGTGCAGACAGTCAGTGCAGACCGTCAGTGCAGACAGTTACCATGATACAAAAGACAGGAGGGAATATGGCACCATCACGCAAAATAGGACATATACAAAGCAGAAGAGTAATACAAAACAATGACAATTGTATACAGATTGTGCAGACTTTATTGTTGTATCAGTGGTAAGAGACCAAGTGGTTAAGCAGTAGGGCTGCATGATTCTGGAAAAAATGTGAATCACGATTTTTTTGCTTAGAATTGAGATCACGATTTTCTGGCACGATTTTTTTCACAAAATGTTTATTGCACTGATGAACTGAACAAAACAAAAAAAAAAACATGATAGTATGACAGATACTACTATGCCTCTGCCAAAGCAATGTTATTTTGTTCATTTCAAATTCTATCATTGGATGAGAAATTATTTTTACACAAAAAAAAAAAAAAATAGTCTCCCAAGATGAGAGGGCATCCTTTTATACCTCATGTTGTAGAGTGTTTATTGGGGTCGTATCTTAAGCTAGGTGAAATGTGATAGCTGCTGTGATCGGCTTTCTAAAACGGGGAGAGGCGGGGGCGCCGTGACATTCCGACACCCCTCCATTACGAAACACCACCCTTCCGAAACACCCCCACTCCGAAACACTGCTGTTCCGACCCTCCCCTCAAAACACCGCCGTTCCGAAATTAAACACCGCTGTTCCGAAATTGATTTTCAAGTTTACATTACTTCCTACATCAAACACTGCCGTCCGCTCACCGGCCGCATTCACACAACTCATCGCTTTTTATTGCTAATAGGCCTATGTCACTATCTTCATTTATTATATAGTATATTTTCGCTTGCAGCAAACACATTTAAACGTTTGTCTAATCTTTTTACACGCGCTATCCGTGGTGCTGGAATCCCCACTTCCAGCCGCACTCTCACAACTCTGAAATAAACTGTGGCCCATGGGTGCGATCTGCCGGGGAATGACCCCTCTGCTCGTTCGTTTTAACATAACTTGTCTTTGTGGAAGGTTAACAATGTATGAGTGGATTGAGCACTGCTGCTCAGTTTGTCTTTGAAAAAAAAAGCAATTCAATTCATGACCACGGGCCTACACACGCAAACTGTGCGCACTCAAAGGCTGTTACATAATTACATTGAATGTAATAATGTCCTCAAACGTAATAAACCTCAAACACCTACTAATAATACTGACCGTGCGTGCAAAATTCCAGCTGCTGACCCTCCGCTCCGCTGTCACACAACGGATTCCCCGTCCGCGCTCCCTCTCTCTTGCCCGAAAAATAATTTCCATGAAGAAAACATTGCCTGACATTTAAATTTAAATTCCCATTGAAAGTACAAATCTCAAGAAATCTGGATGTATTGCTCATTTGTAAACACAACACTTATCAGTCTATAGGCAAGAATCTAAAGGTTTATTAATTCAAATCATTTCAAATTCGCTTTATTGGCATGAATGCCACAACAACAATATTGCTACAAGCACCAAGAACCACGAAAAGAATACCTAGCACAGTAAATAATAATAATAATAATAATAATAATAATGATAATAGTAATAATAATAATAATGATAACTTTGAACATTATCACAATTAAGTTATCAATCTGCGATGTAAACAAAATGCAAACATTATAGACTTCTAACCATTTTTCTAAAAGTGTCTGTATTTTAATTGGGACTAGTTTTTATATAAATTACACAAAATGAAAAGAAAATGTGATTTGTTTTACCTATTTCAACCATAAGCGGTCATATTGACCGCACATCATTTCGCGGGATTTCATACATTTTCTCTCTTGTGTCTAACTTTGTTAGCGGTCTCCAGCTGTGCGACTGTAACACAACTTTATATGAAGAAGGACTAACACTAATAGCCTAATTGATTGTTATTTCTTACACTTACAGAACTGTTTACGACTCGAAACAATGTTATCATATATGACGTTTCTGACCAAATGTCGCGACTTCAAATGCATCCAATTCCCACATCCAGTTACGCAGGCAGCTGTCCAGGGTGCTGAACCAGGTGACAGACAAAGGCTGCACTCTGCGTTCTGATGTTTGCTGGGCAGATCTGTCCCCCTTGCTTTCTCATCCACTCTGTTGTGGGAGATCTCCCACAGAGCAAAAGTAATACACATTTTTTCTCTCCCCGCTCGGCTCGAGCCCGGCTGAACTCTGGCTTGAGCCCACTTCACCCAGGCGCGAGCCTGCAGCCCCCGCTCCTGCTGACAACAGACCGGGGGAGAAAACAGACATTCCTTTGCTCAGAACCCATATCAGGCTGTGTCTGAATATGCACGAAGATCGGTATAACGCATTGGAGCAATTTTCATACAATTTCGGATATTTAGCATGATAAGTAATTTCAATTCAACATAGCCATTTGTCCAGCTGAAGCATAATGAGCGTTATGTCATTATTAATATGAAGTAGGCTTGTTTTGCGGTTAATCAGCCACATGATCCATTTGAACGCACAAAGGAAAAAAGGATAAATGCGCAGCCTCCGTTTCCTTTCTGATTGAGTCCGTTCGGAGTGGGGGGGTTTCGGAATGGAGGGGTTTCCCCAATAGACTTTTCGGAATAGCGGGGTCTTTGAAAAAAAGGGAAACCCCGCCATTACGATGAATTGAAGTCTATGTTCGGAACAGCGGGGTTTCGGAAAGGCGGGGTGTAACCCTTCAGGTGCTATTGTCCCTCATTGCAGTGCAATTTATTGACGACACTGCGGTGGCTCCGTTTCTTGTCCAAAAGCCTCCCAGATGGGCTCTCCAAAAATGTCTCAACAGTTTCATCCACTTTTTTTTTATTTTATTTTTTTTATATGGTTTATTTGATAGGGACAGATACAGATCATGTGGGTTGTACAACAATTCAACAGAAAGCATCATAGCATTTATAGCCTAAGCTAATTTCCAATGCCCGTCCCTAGAGGGGCCTTTAAAATAACATACCAAAAACCTGTTTTTGTTTTTGTTTTTTTTAAAAAAACATCTTATCCATTCATCCAACCCTCCACTCAACCATCTATCCATCAATTCATAAACAATATCTTCCTATCCATTCATCCATCCCTCCGTTCATCCATAGAATATATTAAATAACATGATAACATATTGGCCTATCTTTCCCTGAATCTTGGCCTAGAAATTAACTAACATGATGCAGGTACATACACGTACACACATTCACGCACACACATACAATTCACAGTTCAGTCTAACTATTTTGCTGATTTTCTTAATGTGCTTATCAAATTTGAGATGTGCATCCAACATTAGACCTAAATATTTAACTTCTGTGACCTGGTTAATTGGTTGATTATTGATGTTAATATTTAAAGCAATTGGTGTGGGGCACCTCCCAGAGGAAAAGCAAATTGACACTGTTTTATTAACGTTAAGCGCTAGACAAGACCTGTCAAGCCAAAGAGCTACAGCCACCAGATGTTCATTTAACTTGTGGGAGACTGCAGCAGCTGTTTTACCATGGGCATAAATAACAGCATCGTCCGCATACATTTGAAAATCAGCCCCTTGGCATGAGTCAGGGAGGTCATTGATAAACATACTGAAGAGTACCGGTCCTAACACCGACCCCTGTGGAATTCCAGTTTTTGTTTTTAAAAATGATGATTTTACATTGTTAATGGCAACACATTGTTCACGGTTTGAAAGATATGATTTAAACCAAGCCACTGTTTTTTCTGCAAAATTATAATTATCAAGTTTCGATATTAGT
Source organism: Sparus aurata (assembly GCF_900880675.1). Taxonomy (NCBI): domain Eukaryota; kingdom Metazoa; phylum Chordata; class Actinopteri; order Spariformes; family Sparidae; genus Sparus; species Sparus aurata. The sequence goes on along the minus strand of NC_044190.1, from coordinate 1,296,859 downwards.
ATGCTGTGGTTCACAGTGTCGAATGCTTTTTTAAGATCTAAAAACACTGCCCCCACCAAGTTACCTTTATCTATATAAGATTTAATTTGTTTCAAGAGGAAACAATTTGCGCTCTCTGTTGAGTATTTTGCCCTGAATCCAAATTGCAATGGATGTAAATGTGTGTTACGTTCTAGATGTTCCATTAATTGTGTTGCAACCGCCTTCTCCAAAATCTTAGATAGGACAGGCAGGATGCTGATTGGCCGGTAATTGTTCAATTGGTCCGTCGCTCCAGATTTAAATATAGGATTAACCCTTGCTTGTTTCCAGGCCTCCGGAAACGTCCCACTTACCATAGAGACGTTTATCAAGTGGGTTAGCGGTTCGGCCAGTGCATTGGCATGTGTTTTTACGAAGGCTATATCTAAATTGAAAAGATCTCTTGAATGATTGGTTTTAAGTTTTTTTATTATCTCTACTACTTGGTTCTTGGATATTTGTTTGAGCTCTAACATTTGGCCTTTCTTTTCAGCTATGGTTGGGCCTGACCAGACACTTGTCTTAAAAGTTCTGGCTATGTCCTCAACTGACCCAACAAAATAGTCATTAAGTGTCTGCGCAATTGTTCCACTGTCTGTGAGAGTTTGATCTCCAGTTTTAAGTTCCTGCACTGTGCTTTGAGCTTTCTGTGGTTTTATTAAGCTTTTAATTTGTTTCCAAATAAATGAACTGTTGCCCTTAGCCTCCGTTAAAAGTGTAATGTAATAAGTTGCTTTAGCTGCACGTAGTTCTTTAGTGACTCTGTTACGGAGCCCCTTGTATAGGGCTTGGGCTGTGTTTGTACGATTCTCACCCACTTGCGAGACAAGAACCGAAAAAATACAAAAGGGCTAGACCCACCTGTGTGCTTTATGGCATAAAGCCTCAGTTTGGAATTTCTCCGCTAGCCATCTGCCTGACCAAAACCTAACTAGGATAACTCCCACCTAGTCTTCATGAGGCGTAGTGACGGGTATTTACGCACCTAGAGCCCGCTGGCCCGAAAGCAGCAACCACTAAACTGGCCACCACCTCTAAACCCGAGCAAAATTGAGGAAAAGGGGAGAGGGATGCTCTCAACCACCGTACCCCAACACTAACAACCCCCCACTGACGAGTCCCAAAGGGGAGACGCCGATAAACCTACCAGGAAAGACTCCATCAAAACCATGCACGTACTTCAACCAACACTCACCTTCTCCCACTCCATGAATGAAAACGGCTCTAAAACAAACATGCCTGCTCACTAAGGCTCCAAGCGAAAAAAGCACCATAAATGGAGACACATGTCACCATCTACGGAGGGACTCCCAAGGGAACCCCGCATCCCTGACGTCACTTACCGCACAAGATCAGCTGACCTGCTTCAACCACTCCAACACGCCGCCAATTACCCAAACTCAGACGCCAAATTTTCGCGCAAACACTGACCAAATGCGGCCACACTGCGACCGCCCAAGACAACCCAAAGTAGGCTAACCTAGAAAAAAAGATCAAAATCCCACAACGATCGGACGAGCCCCCAACTTTGTTAGGACTGGCTCCGATGCCGCAACAAAATATGGATAACTGACGCGTGATGAAAACAAAGCAGTGATGTTTATTGACTATAAAGACAAATTAAATGTACAATGGCGTGTGGAAGTGTATGTCAGTGGTGTAAGATGGTGCTTGTATGCAATGTCAAATGTGGGGTGCATGTTGTACAGTGCAAAACAAAACAGCAGCAGCAGGGTATCGATCCTGAGGAAGAAGAGCACACTTGAACCAGCAGGCTTAAATCAGCTGCTGAGCCAGGCACAGGTGCTCCCAATCAGCCATCCACTGCAACCTGCAACACACAGACACAGCCACCACACCCACTACACACTACACAGAGGACATAGCCAAGGGCTGAGGGCTGTCACAATCAGGTTTAGACAATAGGCGCGTTCAAGTTGAACTCCTGCTGACTGACTGCATCAGCGAGATCTGCTGGCGACTGCAGGGGCAGGGAAACAAACGCTGCTATGAAGTTGGACACTCTCTCTTGCCGTAGATGTGACGCGACTTGGCTGAGCTTGGGTTGTTTACCTTCTACGTCTGCGAAGAAGTGGAGGAAATTGAAATTCCATTAATCTGAGGAAAATCAACAACGACTGCAATCAGTTTTCTTACCTGATGCTATGGGAACTTTGCTGGCCTTTTTCTCATATTAATCTCCTTCAGAAATGATTCAATCTGAGATGTTCAAAATAGTAGTCAACCAAAACATGTAGGATGAGGGAACAGAGCAGTGGAACTGCTGCCGAGTTGCACGACCGGGGATCAAGACTCATGTCAAGTGTGTCTTTGTAATTGCTTCACTTCAAAACGGTCACACAGTGGCACATTAATGGTCCAAGTCCAACTGCTTTATCAAGAGTAGATGAAGAGCGTGTTCCTTATAATGTCGCCATTAAATAAATTTGAACTGGTCTATCTGATACATTATAGTAAGTCTTGCCCAATAACAATACAATACAATTAGAACAGTTATTAATTATGATGACAACTGTGCTTAGGTACATGATTAAATCACAGCTGGGGGGAATTTGCTGACTACATTTAACAAATAACCATAAAGACACATAAAATGATGCATTTTCTTACAGCAAAATTATTCACAATGAATGAAATACATTTCACTGAATGAATGAAATACAATAATCAGAATAAATTACTGAATCAGAAGTCTTGTCCCGCTGCGCCATCTCATCACAGCAGAAAAGCAGGCAGTATAGCGTAACATCATGGTGATAGGCCCCGGTGCAAATATTTTTTTTGTGCCCCTGAACACAAGCGCACGCTCGTGCGCACTGAGCGCGCGCACACACACAAACACACACACGCAGCCACTCGAGAGAACTGCTACAGGGTTAGCCATCGGGAGTACCGGGATTTTTCCTGGTGAGCCGATCAATAATGGGCAGACTAATTTTTTATTTTATTTTTTTAATTAAGGCAGAAGAGGTGTCCACTAACACTGCATGTATTTCCTCTTCGCCTATTTCACACAGTGGGCTGCTTTCTGTCAGTCAATATCATACTGATGATCGCCATGGCTCCGGTGCAGCAAAACAATAAAAAGTACGACTTGAAATTCAAACTTTCTGTCGTGATATATCCAGAGGAAAACTCGGGAGAAGCAGCCGCTAAACGTTCCTCTGTCGACCCCATGATAGTGAGAGAAACTGACTTTCAGCGTCTGTCCAAGGAGGACAGCAACAGGGCCAGGCTGCCTGCTGGAGGGAGGAAGAAGGCTAGCGAGGAGCCTGACATAAACATGCGGGAATGAGTTATCAGCAAACGGGCACGCCACGAGAGAGTGTCCCACAAAATGATCAGGGCGATGGAGAAACACATGTCCACCACCCTGAGTGACAACAGAGATGAGGAGTTTGCAGCGAGTGCTGGTCGGCTGAATCGTTTCCTCCGCAGCAACAACTTAACTTGCAGAAGGATGCCAGAGAATTCACAAAATTCGAAGTTTGTGACATTTTCATCCCGGATTTTCATCCCGGATTATTGAGAGGAATGAATTAAACGCCTGTCCCAAATAAACAAATAAACGCCCGGTTATTATTTAGTATTTTACGGTATGATAACTCTCCCGGCCCGGGGAGAGAGACAGTGGGCAGCTGCAGACACAGCAGATGGGTGAGGAGACGCAACTCATCATGACTGACAGGCATCAAGGCCACTCAGCATTATCTTACCGACCAGACCCCAGCTATTTCATTCACAAAAACAGGGCCTGTGGCAATTAAAAAAAAATAAATGGATAAACATAAAAAATACATAAAAGATAAAAATAGAAAAGTTGATTGATTTGGCTGGATCTAGAGCTGATAGGCCTTATTAAAAAGATGGGTTTTTATGTCTCTTCTGAAAGTCTCCAGAGAAGTCTGTTTGCGGATTTCAGCTGGGAGAGTGTTCCAGAGAGTTGGGGCTGTCACACAGAAGGCTCTGTTGCCAAAGGTTTGTAGTTTGGTGTGAGGGATGAAGAGCTGGTGTGTGCCTGATGAGTGCAGCGTCCGGGACTGGGTGTAGAGGTGGAGGAGGTCAGACAGATATTGGGGGGCGAGGGAATGGAGAGATTTATAGGTCAGGAGGAGAATTTTGTAGGTGATGTGTGATTTAACTGGGAGCCAGTGAAGGCAGATGAGAGTGGGGGTGATGTGTTGCCAGGGCTTGTAGCGGGTGAGGACCCTGGCAGCAGAGTTCTGCAGATACTGGAGCCTGTCCAGGGTTTTGGAAGGGAGCCCGGACAGGACTCCATTGCAATAGTCCAGGCGGGAGGGGATGAAGGCATGGATGATGGTCTCAGCGACAGGTTCAGAGAGGCAGGGCCGGAGTCTGGAAATGTTTTTGAGATGGTAAAAAGCTGATTTTGTAATGGATTTTATGTGTGATTGGAAAGATAGTGTGCAATCAAGGATGACACCCAGGTTGCGGACTTCCGTGGATGGGGAGATAGTGCAGCCGTCCAAGTCCAGGAGAAGATCTCCAACCTTCTGGAGCAGCGCCTTGGAGGCCACAATCATGTGCTCTGTTTTACTGGTGTTTAAGGGTTAGGGTTAATGGTGGAGAATAACATTCTGGGCTTATTTTGCTGGTCTCCAATGAGAGTGGTGTAGTAGTTTGTTTTAGCCTTGGAGAGAGCTTCTTTATAAGACCTAACGTGGTCTTTGTAGGCTTCACGGTGGACGGTGAGGCCAGATCTTTTATAGAGCCTCTCCAGGCTGCGACCAGTACTCTTAAGGGTGTGGAGTTCAATGGTAAACCAGGGGGCAGAATGGGTAAGAGACACAGTCTGGGTTTTAAGACAGGCAAGGGAGTCAAGACCCCAGGAGACAGCAGTATTATAGTGGGCCACCAGCCCATCCAGTGAGGAGTCGAGGGGATCAGAGACCAGGTGGGTTTCCAGGATGTTGGTCAGGGCCAGAGTGTTCACCGTTTTCATGTTCCTGTATGTGATGTTTCGACTTATGCGCTGCTTGGGTACAGGTACAGGGACAGGAGCCGTGAAGAGGACAGCATAGTGGTCAGAAACGGCGAGGTCCAGGCATTGTAGATGGGAGGGAGCTGCGCCAGTGGAGCACACCAGGTCCAGTGTGTGGCCTTTGACATGGGTGGGACCTTTAATATGCTGAGTGATGTTGAAACAATCCAGGAGTGACAGGAATTCAGAGGCAAAGGGGCAGCTGGTGGAGTCCACATGGATGTTGAAATCACCAAGCAGGAGTGAAGATGTAGATATAGAGCAGATGGAGGTGAGTAGCTCAGACAGCTCACACAGGAAGGTGGAGGAGGCTTTTGGAGGGCGGTAGATGAGGACAACCTGCAGCTGTGTATGCCCATCCAGAGAGAAGGCTGCACATTCAAATGAGGTGACATTCATCACTGGAAGTTTTTTAACCAGGATGTCGGCTCGATGTATGACTGCCAGCCCACCACGGCCCTCAGAGCGGGGCTTCTGGATGTAAACATAGCCTGGGGGAGTGGCTTGATTCAGAGTAAAGAAGTCCTGTTGATGTTGCCATGTCTCAGTTAGGCAGAGAAAGTCAATTTTCCTGTCTGTGATGATGTCATGGATGATTAGTCCTTTGTTGTTTAGTGAATGTGGATTCAGCAGCATGAAAGCGGCAGTGTTGTCACAGATGCTGATGCAGTGGATGTGGAGGAAACAGCACCATTCACACAAGCCAAGGGTCTCAGATAGCTCAGTGTGCGCACCTGTGGTTGGTTTAGATGACGTTGAGCCGGTGCGATGGAGCGCCTGTCAGTCAGCATGGAGGGAATAGCAGTACCTCTGCAGGGAAAAGCATTGTCCATCATAAACTTGCGTCTGGAGGCCCTGTGCATATAGTGTGGGGGGCGAAGGAGACCAAGAGATTTAATCCTAGCAATGGAGTTTGGGGAGAAGTTACAGCAAAGGTCCAGGAGCTCCAGCGCTGAGTATTTAAAGACCCGTCAGCAGCAGCGGAGCAGCGACCAACCAACATCTTCGCAGGTGCGGCCACACAGCTGCTACTTATCTGAAAGTGTGTGATACTTGAGTAGAGAAGAGGCGCTTATGGATATGGACATTCATCGAAACACACGTCATATACGTCAGCGTAGATAGGAGCAACTGCACAACTGCTCTGCAGCCGCCTTGCTCCCGCAATAACTTAAGGCCATGTGACATCGGATGCGGAGCAGAAATCACTCCCATCCCAAAATAAAAACACTCACTAAAACTAACTGAAACGATATTGTGAAGCCTAATTAAAACAAACTAAAATTGAAAAAAATATACAGGAAATGTCTTTAGTTTTAGTGTTTTTCAGTTAGGTCAGATTTGTCAACACAGCATGAGGAGTTATTGGTGTATGTTTATTGAGACTGTGATGTCTACATAACTGTGAGTCAACTGCCTTCATGAATCAACATGAGATAATTTTCCGGGAGTGAATGAAATGTAGGCCTACAATATGTTATGAAACAATGTTGCCTTTATTAACAAGGTTTACATAATTTCAAACACAGTGGTGCAGTGCGGCAGGTCCTGCTTCATAGTTGTGACAAGCTTCACACCGTTGATGTTTCCCAGGTAGTTGCTGCCATGGTGAATGATCAATGACATTTGTGGCTGCTCTTCCTCGGAGGGACTTGTAGAAAATGGGGAGATGGCCATGTCACCTCAACACCAAAACAATGGACTCATCCAGCCCTAGACTGTGGCCCATGGTCTGCCTTCTCTCTCCTCCGCACATCAGACCAGGCTGTGTCCAAATGAGTCAAGTTTAATCTGTAGATCAAAAATTGCAATGTACTTTCAGCGTCATTACAAGTTTAGAATTTCCATGAGGTTTGTTTCATTTTTAAATTGTCAAGTGGTTTACAAATAGTTTTTGCTTTAAAAAAAAAGAATACATGATAAATAAAATGAAATGTTCAACTTGGTTTGCCATCTGTTTGGTTATGTTTACAGTTCAATTCCTAAAATACATAAATAAATCTGCCCTGCCTATATGGAGTGTCTCAGTAATGCCTGTTTTGAGTGACCCCACAATTAAAACTGCCTGGTACAAGTTCAAACGTATTGTAGGTATATGAAAGTAATGTGAAAATAATAGGTAAATAAAAAAAGTAGCTTGCCGCATGCAGCTGACTGGTGTGGTGGTCCCAGGTCTCTAGGCATTTCAGTTAATTCAACTTTCAGCTTCTTCATAAGATGAGACAGGCTTCATTCAGCATGTCTGTCACACCTTCACAATCTGTGGCATCGTCTTCAAAAAAGGGGAACATTATTAGTTTGTACAAGTGTTTAGCTGTAAGAGTCTTTATAACATGTTTATCTCTAGACACTAGCTTCATAATCTGTCTCCTGTAATACTAGTATGATCACAGTCTTATCATCCCTTCTGGTGTCATTCTGTAGGTTGCTGCAATTACCTTGCCTTCTCATTGGAGACACTAGCCAAATACTTGTGAAAGCTCCTGTATACATCCATGTCAATGCTCATTCAGTGGGGATATGACCCAATAGCTGAACGACTAGCCTATATCAACTTTAGGTAGCAAGTTTCTGTTATTCTCCTAAGGAAAAATCTTGCTACAAGCACTCTTCACAGAGACATCTCTGGGTTAATCAGCCATCAGGCTATTAAGTAATCAACTATAGCCAACTTTGCTATGCTAATGATTCCTCCTAACAAGGTCCAAGGGTCATTTATCATTTTGACAACACAGGGTCACAAAACGAAAACAAGTTTGCCGCCCCTTCCATACACTTCCACACTTGTAACTAAATTTTAAACATGATGGGGACATACCACCAACTACATATATGGTTAATTTTATTGTGACAACCCCGTGCGGAAGGATGTCTCACGGACCACGCCTTCCAATCGTCACGGATCAACTGCTGACATAGTAACGTCCGGATATTGCAACTTTGGACATCATGCATCTGTGATCATTTGATGAATATGATGACCCGCCTTATCATACTCAGTCATGGTGCACACTGCAAATTCAACGTCTATGCCAATTCAACATGAGGCATCCTAAAAACACAACAGGGCACAACAACAGTCAGAACATGTACACAAAGCATCAAATGGAAACACAGCACAACAAGAACAGTCTCACAAACACTTGAAAATTACTCCCATGAGCCTTTGCGCCATCAGCGCTCACCGTCTACAAAGGGTACTCTTCCGATCACTACAATATACATATAGCCTCAGGAAACGTTAGCAGGTCAGCTAGCAGACTATGTTACCACTAACTGCCACCACAAATGCCTTTCATCTGAAGGAAATTTTGTGACACAGACATGACTAAAGTAAGGAGGTTAGCTTGACATAACTTACTTAACGTTACATCTGGAGTTTTGTGTCAACTCTGATACAAGCACGCAGCTCTGCCCCCTCTACTCGTCGTGTACGCTAACGTTAACGTTACATTATGGCTCTGAGTGACTTTTCATAATTAATAAAGTATGAATATAGCAGCATGGAAGCAGCTAGTTAGCTAGCCATGCTGCTGCTCCCCCCTTCATCAATCTTGCAATTAGTGACAGCGCTTGGTTTGGTCTTCTTCTTCTGTTCAGTAAAACAGCGTCTATCAATGTTGCATTAGCGCCATCTACTGGAAGACACACACGAGTTACGAATCGTGTGACACAAAACGGCGCGGAAAAACAGTTCCAAAAGATCCACAGCAAAAATGAAGATTCACAAATACATTTCCACCGAAAAATACTAAGTTAATATGCAAATGATGATATACAAGTTAGATGGCACAGATAAGATTCATATTTACAGATACAAATCTGTTAGTCTCAGATAAGGATTTGATTTACAGATACAAATCTGTTAGTCTCAGATAAGGATTTGATTTACAGATAAAAATCTGTTTGTCTCAGATACAGATTTGATTTACAGATACAAATCTGTTTGTCTCAGATACGGATTTGATTTACAGATACAAATCTGTTAGTCTCAGATAAGGATTTGATTTACAGATACAAATCTGTTTGTCTCAGATACGGATTTGATTTACAGATACAAATCTGTTAGTCTCAGATACGGATTTGATTTACAGATACAAATCTGTTTGTCTCAGATACGGATTTGATTTACAGATACAAATCTGTTTGTCTCAGATACGGATTAAATTTACAGATACAAATCACTCTGCATTTATTTGTGAATTGTGTTTACGAGACACGGGTCAAGTGACATTTTACGAGTCACCTGCGCCGTGCATTTGTGGATTTTGTGTGAAACAGTACGGTAGAAGAGTCTCAAAAGTATCCACACTAATAGGTGGAAATTCACAAATATATTTACAGTGAAAAATACTAAGTTGATGAGCAAATGATGATATACAAGTTGCAAATTAGAGGTACAGATACGATCCAGTTTTACAGATACGAATTACTCTGGTACGGCTACGATCCAGTTTCACAGATACGAATCCCTCTGCATTTATTTGTGAATAATATTGGGACTGTTCTAACTCCATAAACGAGTGCTACATTCCCACTCAACATTTCGGACTTGTGAAATTTACTCATGTAACGGGAATAGCATGCTACTTATGTTTACTCAACACAAATCTAGATTTTTATAAGCATTGAGTTACACAAAGAGCGGTCAGCGGTCGACCGTATTTAGTCAGTGACCGTATTTACCGACGTACAAACATACACATTTTTAAGAAAAAAGTAAAATAAAGATTATAACTCACCATTCAGAAACGTCTTGTTGCAGTCTGCATTGAACAACTTATTTGCTAGCTCCTTCTTGATCAGGGTCTGACTCTGGCTCAAACATGTAAGGTTGGACAGCAAAGTTTCCTCCTGCAGCCATGTTTCTCCCAGGGGTCACCATAGACATAAAGAGTAGACGCCGCATGGGCTGCTGGGGCACAAGAAATGCGGCCGCCATCTTGGACCGGTCATTCTACTCACAGTTGCAAATAGGCGCGTTCAAGTTGACCTCCTGCTGCCTGACTGAATCAGCGAGATTCCCGTAGACGTGACGTGACCTGGCTGAGCCTGCGGTGTTTGCCTTCTTCGTCGGCGAAGAAGTGGAGGAAATTTAAATTCCATTAATGTTTGATTACAATCAACAACGACTGTGATCAGTTTTCTTACCTGATGCTATGGGAACTTTGCTGGCCTTTTTCTCATATTAATCTCCTTCGGAAATTATTCAATCTGAGATGTTCAGTATGTAATGTATATATATATATATATATATATATATATATATATATATGTGTGTGTGTGTGTGTGTGTGTGTGTGTGTGTGTGTGTGTGTGTATACAGAAGAACAGTTCATATTTAGAGACAACAGAATGTGACAGCTTTGTCACAATAACAACTTCAAATTTGGATACTTTGTAATTGCTTCACTTCAAAACAGTCACACAGTGGCTCATCAAGAGTAGATGAAGAGCCTAAATGTTGTCAAAAGATCATGTTCTCCTTGTAATGTCACCATTAAATACATTTGAACTTTGTCTATCTGGTACATTATAGTAAGTCTTGCCTAATAACAATACAATTACAACAGTTATTCATTATTATGATGACAACTGTGCTTAGGTGCATCATGATTATATCACAGCTGAGGGGAATTTGCTGACTACATTTAACAAATAAGCATAAATATAGACACATAAGATGATGCATTTTCTCATAGTAACATTTTTCACAATGAATGGAATACATTTCAGTGAATGAATGAAATACAATAATCAGAACAAATGACTGGATCAGATGCCTTGTCCCGCTGCACCATCTCATCACACACAGCTCAGGATCATTCTTTGTATTTGTTAATGTGACGGGAACAGAAAGGGTTAATTAATAATAGTGGATAGTACAGATAACACTGGACACAGCATTTAACCACTTCTCCATCATCACACTAAGCTGACAGAACTGAGCAGTTTATTGACGACATCTTTCCGGGTTGTTGCGTTACATGAAGGATTTTATAGGTTTATTTATGGTGACTATCCCATAGGTGCGGCCACACGGCTGCTACTTATCTTAAAGTATTTGATATTTGAGTAGAAAAGAGGCAGAGGCCTTATGGATATGGAAATTCATCGAAACACACGTCATATACGTCAGCGTAGATGAGAGCCAATTAGGGCAAAGTCCTGACGTCATGAAGGTGGGTCTGGGGTCGCGCAGTACCTGGAGAGCAACTGCGCGAATGCTCTGCAGCAGCCTCGCTCCCGCGATAACTTAAGGTCATGTGACATCAGATGCGGAGCAGAAACCACTCCCATCCAGATTATCGTGGACACATTTTAACCAGCATGCATCACGATTTATGCAGCACTGCGCAGCACTGCGCAGCGCTGCTTGATCTTGAACTCGCCTTATAATACCTAGAATCCTAAAGAGAATTTCTTTAGGACTCTAATAATACCCAACTGCAGCCACTGCGACCCCCGAAGCCACTACAAACCACGCCCCTACAAACTACGCCCACGTGTTGCTACGGTGGCCGGGAAGGACGATTAAACTCACAGCAGCAAATGCAAGCAGTCAAAGAAGAAGAAGAAGAAGAAGAAGAAGAAGAAGGCAAATGCAGCGAAGACAAGATGGCAATGCCAGTTCAGGTGAGACGCATTTATATTATTTTTAAGCTCCCGGTTAGGAGATGTAAACATTGAACACTTAATGTCATTTTAACCATACGTTCGCCAACTGCAGTTGTCAGCAGCACCTGTAGGCAGACAAGATGGAGATGCCGTTTCAGGTTAGGTCGTTTAAATTTTGGGAAGATGTTGACGTTTAATTTAATGTTTGAGACGTCTTTTGCCAGGCAGAAAGAGCATTAATGACTGTTTTTCAAAGACACCGGACTATTTGTAAAAAAAAAAAAAACACATTTCGTCAAACCGATACACTGAAAATGTGTGTAAGCAAACCCATTTTGTGTCGTCTTTTACGTTATGAAAATCAGATAAATGACTGAGCAAGGGATGATAACAGAAGTATTGAGGGAACACGGCACGTAGACGCAGAATATTGTCATTTAACTCAACATATCAATGTGTTATATTGACACACAAAACCATTAAAAAATAGGGTCATGTTTTATATCACTTCGAATAACTGTACTGGCTAGAGATTTATTAACGGTGACGTTTAAGTGCATGTCAGAAAGTGACATACAAATACATTTATTGCAAAAATGACAGATGTATTCTTGAATCCATTTAAATTGTTCATGTTTGATTTGTTTATTGTAAAAAGCAGAAAGTTTGTACATTTTGTCAATAAACCTAATTTGCAATGGGGGTGCGATAATTTTAAGTGCAAATGTCAATTCTACGTGGATCCCCATAAAACAAACTGACACAATTATGGTTTGCTTTCTTCCACAGGACACCGACCACATGTACAGTAAGAGGCCTTACAGCTTTCCACCCAGAGAGCATGTTATTGTGAGTGAAGATTAACCCAAGAGAACAACATATCCAGTGTTCACAGCTGTGCACTAAGCCATGACTTTGTGTGTCTTGATTAAGGACTATAATGACAGCATGGACTAACATGATGTGGTCACCACAACCAGAGACGTTGGGATCCTGAGTGAAGACGCATCTTTCGACAGGCTTGTGGTAAGGACATGCAAAGGATCAACAAACAACAAATCTTATTTGATATACTTAATCAGAATAATTACGTTTAACATCTGAATGCTGTTTGATCAAATTTTAGGAAAGGGCTCAGCAAGCTGAACACCATAGAAAAGTCACTAGTGACCTTCATGTAACGTTCATCACTCAGGATAACGGTCTGCTGCAACATCTTGAAGTGAGTTTGAAAATGGAATTTAAGTCACATAGTGTAACTAATTTTGGTCAAAATATGTTAAATGAATGATTTAAGTGAAACATTTTCTGTTAGCCTAGTGTTCGTACATTTATTTTGAGCATTCTCCTAAGAAATATATATATTTACAGGCGGTCATCGCATGAAAAGTTACATCCTCATGGGCAACATCAAAGGGCAGGGTGATCATTTTCTTTGTGGAGGATGAGCAGCTGGACAGAGTGCTGGGCTTCTTCACAAGCCTGGTTGAAGCACAGACAACCAGATGTCACAATCACGTGGCATTTGTTATGGATGTGCTTCTGCCAGAGGTAAATTATGAAACTTTTTTATTTATTATATTAACATATTTTGTATAATTGTTATTATTGTCAGTCTTTAACTTAGGTTAATATCTTGTTAACTGCAACATGACAGACAACTTAAATGTCTAAATCAGCGGTCCTCAATAGGCGGCCCCCGGCCGCATCCGGCCCGCCGGCCTCCTGTTTGTGGCCCCCGAACTGTTATTCCTTCATCATGTGTTTTGGTTGGGTCAGCACGTGTGCACCGGGACTTGTCTCCATGCCAACGATACACATACAGCTGGGTCACTCACCGCTGCGATCGCAACTTTTAACTTTCACTTTCGTTTTCGGAGCAGTTCGCGTATTCATATTTCGCCGGTGGAAAGAGATTGAAATGGCGTTTTCCAAGTAAACTGCTATTACAAAGTGGACAATGAGAATCAGCCACTCATAGAAGTAGGAACTTCGCATTCATTCATCCTCTAACCAGGACAAAACCCACGGATCTGACGGTGCTGCTATAACACACACTTACGTTGTTTAACAAGTATTAGATTAGCAAGTCTCATCATGTATTTTCAGAAGAAGTGTAACGGATGGGGGAGTTCCTCCCGGCAAACACCCTTTCACTCATGGTGCCAAAATTTTTATCATCCTTGTTAAAACTCAACACCATTTAATCACAGAACGAATGACGTGAATTAACCCACAACCATCTTACATATCATCTTATTCACAAACACATTCATGAACCATAATTACACCAACACCAACAGAATACCCAAGAGTCATTGCGCCACAGTCCACAAGGGGCGTTACAATATGCCAGGAGAAGCTGTGATGAAGATTTCCAATTTGAAACGGCGTTATGAGACGAAGCATAGGAATTTTGAAGAGACATTTCCTCAAAATTCAGCGATAAGCACAACACCAATAAATGCACTGAAATCGTCATATCAAGCTGCAAGCAGGATCCTTGTTACATCTATGTCACCATGAAATAAAATAATGCATGACTGAAGTGATGGACACAATGTTTGAAGGCAAACAAAAGAGGAAATATTCAACTATGTATTTTAATTTATGTTAAAATGGAAATTACATTTTATTTTAGTTCGTATTTTGTTGTTTAGAATGAAAAGGATATTTTGTTTTGAATATTATAGTATTATTGCATGTGGCCTGACCGACCTCAATACATGGACCTTTGAGTCATTGAAAAAAATCTTTGTGGCCCCTTAAGATTTGTATTTGAGTACCCCTGGTCTAAATGAAAGATGTCCTTTTGTTCACCTCATGACACAGGCAACAGTCCATGCCCTTTCAGCTGTCCATGCATTTTCCATTGACAGAGCGACAGAAGTGTATAAATGTGGACTGCAGTATGACTTGAGGTATGCTACATACATAAGGAGAGTGCTAATACCTATAAGTATTGTTTTTTACATTGTTTATGACAGCCTTTCCGTGTGAATTTCCTTTTACTAATCGCTATTTTCTTCCATTTTGTCTCATCAGTGAAAACGGCTGCTGGCTCATTACATGACAAACAACATGAGCAAGGAGGCTCTACAGCAACTAGAAACATATGCTGAAAAACTCAGAAGAGCTCTGGACTCTGAGGAGTTTTTGAAGACGCTTTAGTATGTATGTAGGATGAATTAAAAAATAGTCTGTGAAATGATAATGTTTTATTTTTTGGCCAATAAAAGTTGTTGCTGGCTAATTCATTTGTCTCAACTTTTGTGTTTTGAGGTTCATATTTTAAAGACCTGTGTATGGTCATATTTATAAATACATAAATACATTTTATTTGTGTCAAAGGGCGTCTTTTTGTGTCTTTTCTGTTAACCCATAAGAAATCATCACCTTAGAGTGATAATCATGGCATCTGATGTAGTAGGCCAAGCTCTGTGACAGTGTGGCTCTTAGAAAAACGGCTGGTGGAAACAACCTATTTTAATTGAAATGACTACTACTAATTATTATTATTATTGTAAATATTTTATTTTATTGAGTTTAAAATAACCTTGTGCACATACATTAGTCACTTACATAAAAAATGAAAAGATGCATGCACCAGATTTAGCAGTCCTATATAATCTTTTATCAGATTAATCTTTTATCCCAATCTTTTATTTTTTTATTACTTAACTTTCTATTTTTGTATATATTTATTGTTTCAAGCACATTGTTTGCATTGAAAAGCATTTAATGTTGTGAATCAACCGTTAAAGTTGTTAAAAATGTTCTGGTTATTGCTTTGTTTCCTTTGTGTTTGCTTTCTAAGTGCTCTGGGCCTCCACAGCCACCGTAGTGTTGTATGGGCGTGTTTTGTAGGGGCATGTTTTGTAATGGGCGTGGTTTGTAGCGGCTGTGGTTTGGCTGCGGCTGCAGCTAGACCCTTCTCCACAGTTGAGCAGCAGAAGCAACGAGATGCTAGAGCACTGTGCTGCATATTCCTGTTCTAATCGGCGGACGATCGAAAACAGGGCTATCGGTTGTATTTCGTGAATCGAATATTACTGTACTGTATTTATGTCCACCAGCGAAATCGTAGCCAGCTAACGTTAGCTAGGCTAACTTATGTTTGTTGCCGGTGTTCACCCGGCTATGAACTAAGACTTTGTAAGACATATTCCATAGCACTGACTTAGACTACAACTGACACAAGAATGCTGTTGTAGAAATAAGACAAATATTACTGTACACAAGTGGCACAGACTGTATTATTCACATGTCATTCACCCTAACAAAAGTAAGATACCTTTTCTGTCTCATACACACCCCACAAAGCAACGCTATGTAGGATACGTGGTCTGCTACTTGTGTCTACAATTTGTTGCAGGTACCGACGCCGCCGCCACCGTCATTACTGGTACCGGTACCGGACACCTGTCATGCCAGAAGATGACTGGAGAGACAGCAAGCTCAATTTGCGGCAGCGGCACCCAGCTTCGGCATCTCTGGTGGCACCCCCAGATGCCGCAGCTAGGTGCCGCTAGCAGTCGCGGCAGGTGCCGCTGCATGCCAGGAGGTGCCGATGCATGCCGGGAGGTGCCACTGCGTGCCGGGAGGTGCCAGTGCGTGTGCAACTGCATGCCGGGAGGTGCCAGTGCTTTTGAGCTACCCGTGACATCTGCCGTGACATCCAGGAGTGCCAGCAGAGATGTCACGGCACATGTCGCGGCAAATGCTGCTGTTTGGGCGAGATGTCGCGGCAGAAGCTGCTGTTTCGTGGAGGTGCCACTGCTTGTGCCGCTACTCGTGACATCTGCCGTGGCATCTAGGAGTGCCAGGAGGGATGTCGCGGCAGATGCAGCTGTTGGGGGGAGATGTCACTGCTTATGCCGCTGTATAGGCGAGACAAGAGGGTCTGGCTGCCTCCAGCATGAGGCTGCTTCCCGTACAGACTCCGCTCTTGGACCGCATCCAGCATAGACAAATACATAGACGCCTCATTCAGTGTTGGACCATACGTCGACGTCGCCACCATATTGGATGTGGCAGCTCCGCCCCGTGAACTAACACAAGTCAATGGAGTGAACTTTACAAAGCGCCTTCTACACAGTGCTATAAGTTAATGCCTCATTTACACATTCACACATGTACGGGTATATTCAGGAAACAGAGAGGAACCAAAAACAACGTCTGTAACGTCTGATGATTATAAACGTTAACTACTCCTCATATGTTCAGTATACAGGTCAGCACCAAACCATTTTATAATGTTTTCATGAGCTGCTAATGTATGTCACGCTGTTACTGTGATGATACATGACAGTTAAATATTTAATCTGTGTCCATAATAACCAGATCCTGACATGTAAATGTGATGTCTGTCTCCCATACTGTCAACTTGTTTCATTAAATTTAAGTTTAAATATGGACAACTGACGTCATAATATATCAATCAGAATCAGACATATTTTATTGATGCACGACGGGCATTTTCAGCGTAGATGCTCCCATTCAAAGTCAAGAAAGAGCCAAAATATGTTTTGACCGGCCACTGAAGTGTTCACAATCACGACAAGATTTCCTGTAGGAAACACTGAACAGCATAGGGATAGCTGTTAATTGCCCACTGATTGTTTTTTTAGTAGGGAACTATCTAAACTACTACTTCTTCCTCTTCCTCTACTGCTCATAGGTGTGATTGGCAAAGGACAAAAGAGCAGGAAAATATACGGTTCCACTATGTCTCTCTTTACATTTAGTTTGTCCCGATGTTGGCTGCAGCTAAGAAAGAATTAGTTGGCCCCACACGTCCAAAATTCTTAGAACACAGTGTCCTCCTGCTGCTGACACTGGGTGAACATAAAGTTGCGGCTGGACCCGAGTGAATATCCGCCGAATATCCAACCTGAAACTAACTTCACCCCGGTTCGATGGGAAGCCTGTTGCAGCCTTTGAATAGGATGGCGAGGATTTCAGTCACTCAACTTAAACGGTGAATTGGAGAAATTATACAAATAGCGACAATAATAATCGATTTAAGACAACTTAGGGTGTAGTGCTTTCACTGTGTGCAACTTAAATTCG
Source organism: Sparus aurata (assembly GCF_900880675.1). Taxonomy (NCBI): domain Eukaryota; kingdom Metazoa; phylum Chordata; class Actinopteri; order Spariformes; family Sparidae; genus Sparus; species Sparus aurata. The sequence continues at coordinate 1,279,126 of NC_044190.1, read as the reverse complement.
CCATTCGTCCATGATATTAAATGAAAAAAAAAAAATAATAATTTTTTTTAATGTTTCAGCGCTGAATATCCCGCAGCAGAATGCATGTAGGGGAAACACTGACACATCAGAGAACCTCCCGCAACGATTGCAGGCTCTGTGGAGCTCTGCTTTGAATGAAGTTCCATTGTGACAAATAAATTGACTTCTTGCGGAGCGACATGAAGACATGAATCAGAGGCATAAAAAACGTTGACAGCGGTAGCCGGTCATGATGTTTACCAATACCCGACCCGTGCCTTGCGCAACTTGATCAATTTTGATGGTGGACAGCGAGGGGCAAATCTGAAACGCAATCAGTAGATCTGCTGTAGCTGTAAACTGTCTGTTTTACTTTTTGGCATTTATGTTGAAAGTTATATAGCAAAGTCGGCAAATATGAGCTGCCTGCTAGGTTATGGTCATATATCATCACAGTAACAGCGTGACATACATTAGCAGCTCATGAAAACATTATAAAATGGTTTGGTGCTGACCTGTATACTGAACATATGAGGAGTAGTTAACGTTTATAATCATCAGACGTTACAGACGTTGTTTTTGGTTCCTCTCTGTTTCCTGAATATACCCGTACGTGTGTGAATGTGTAAATGAGGCATTAACTTATAGCACTGTGTAGAAGGCGCTTTATAAAGTTCACTCCATTGACTTGTGTTAGTTCACGGGGCGGAGCTGCCACATCCAATATGGCGGCGACGTCGACGTACGGTCCAACACTGAATGTATTTGTCTATGCTGGATGCGGTCCAAGAGTGGAGTCTGTACGGGAAGCAGCCTCAGGCTGGAGGCAGCCAGACCCTCTTGTCTCGCCTATACAGCGGCATAAGCAGTGACATCTCCCCCCAACAGCTGCATCTGCCGCGACATCCCTCCTGGCACTCCTAGATGCCACGGCAGATGTCATGAGTAGCGGCACAAGCAGTGGCACCTCCACGAAACAGCAGCTTCTGCCGCGACATCTCGCCCAAACAGCGGCATTTGCCGCGACATGTGCCGCGACATCTCTGCTGGCACTCCTGGATGCCACGGCAGATGTCACAGGTAGCAGCACAAGCACTGGCACCTCTCGGCATGCAGTGGCAAAAGCACTGGCACCTCCCGGCATGCAGTGGCACAAGCACTGGCACCTCCCGGCACGCATTGGCACCTCCCGGCATCCAGTGGCACCTCCTGGCATTCAGTGGCACCTCCTGGCATGCAGCGGCACCTCCTGGCATGCAGCGGCACCTCCCGGCATCCAGTGGCACCTCCCAGCATGCAGCGGCACCTGCCGCGACTGCTAGCGGCACCTAGCTGCGGCATCTGGGGGTGCCACCAGAGATGCCGCAGTGGGTGCCGCTGCCGCAAATTGAGTCAGCCCCTACTGGATTTATGCTAGAAACTGATTGCCGGTCCGCGGGAGCGCGCACGGTCTGTTAAAGTTGGGAAGCGCTGATTCTGTGGCACTATGGCTGCTTTCATTAGGCTCAAACAGCGCCAGTATGCCACAATTTATATCGATGATAAGTATTTGTGAGACAATAAAACATATTTTAACACATTTGGCCGTGATGAGCGTTGGCTGTTCAGAATGTAGGCCAATCAAGCGTTTTTGAATATGTGAATATGATCATCAAATGTTGTTATTTTCATCTCTCTTTATGTGTTTGATAGCCTCCTGTATGTCCAGTGGCCTAATAGGCCTATTGTTGTTGGGTAGATGGTGATTTATATCTGGCTTGTATTTAGGCAAATAAAGATATTTGGCATCAAGATTGTTTATTTTTTTTTCTGCCCCAAAATGACTTTATATCACTCAGCAAAGTAATATTGACAAGATTTGATGTCAACCAGTGCTTGAATAATCTGTAAAGGGCCATTACAATGTAAAAATCAGGGTATTTCACCTGCCAGAAATTGATTCATGGCATTCCAAGGCAGTTGGACGTCTGGGCGGTGTGTGGGGGCCTTTAGACGGGGCAGCAAGCCGCCAAACTGCCGTCCTTTTGGCGGCTTGGTCCGCGGTTTTAGACAGAGGGCGGCAAATTGGGGGTCTGTTTTGGTCCGCCGATTTCCCGCCTCGGAGGGTACACTTATTTCCGCCTCGCCTGCTAGATGAGCAACTGGACAGCCGCTGAGATCAGGAGATGCTGGCGTCTCCTGGATCTCTAGCTGTATGGTTGTGTTAGCTTGTTGTAGCCACAATCTAGGAACGGTCGCTACTTTCAAATTAAAAGCCCCCCGCTAAGAACCCAGCTATAAACTCCAATGGGGTGTAATGTAAAGCTCTTATTTTGAAGACAAATTCGTTGTCAACTGCTCACAGCCCAATGTCGGACTTCACGTCACGTCACATGTTTACTTCTACCTCTGAGGCGACTATTGGAAAAGGAAGAAAATTATGCCTCCGTCGCTCGGTTACACCCCGCCTTTCCGAAACCCCGCTGTTCCGAACATAGACTTCAATTCATCGTAATGGCGGGGTTTCCCTTTTTTTCAAAGACCCCGCTATTCCGAAAAGTCTATTGGGGAAACCCCTCCATTCCGAAACCCCCCCACTCCGAACGGACTCAATCAGAAAGGAAACGGAGGCTGCGCATTTATCCTTTTTTCCTTTGTGCGTTCAAATGGATCATGTGGCTGATTAACCGCAAAACAAGCCTACTTCATATTAATAATGACATAACGCTCATTATGCTTCAGCTGGACAAATGGCTATGTTGAATTGAAATTACTTATCATGCTAAATATCCCAAATTGTATGAAAATTGCTCCAATGCGTTATACCGATCTTCGTGCATATTCAGACACAGCCTGATATGGGTTCTGAGCAAAGGAATGTCTGTTTTCTCTCCCGGTCTGTTGTCAGCAGGAGCGGGGGCTGCAGGCTCGCGCCTGGGTGAAGTGGGCTCAAGCCAGAGTTCAGCCGGGCTCGAGCCGAGCGGGGAGAGAAAAAATGTGTATTACTTTTGCTCTGTGGGAGATCTCCCACAACAGAGTGGATGAGAAAGCAAGGGGGACAGATCTGCCCAGCAAACATCAGAACGCAGAGTGCAGCCTTTGTCTGTCACCTGGTTCAGCACCCTGGACAGCTGCCTGCGTAACTGGATGTGGGAATTTGATGCATTTGAAGTCGTGACATTTGGTCAGAAACGTCATATATGATAACATTGTTTCGAGTCGTAAACAGTTCTGTAAGTGTAAGAAATAACAATCAATTAGGCTATTAGTGTTAGTCCTTCTTCATATAAAGTTGTGTTACAGTCGCACAGCTGGAGACCGCTAACAAAGTTAGACACAAGAGAGAAAATGTATGAAATCCCGCGAAATGATGTGCGGTCAATATGACCGCTTATGGTTGAAATAGGTAAAACAAATCACATTTTCTTTTCATTTTGTGTAATTTATATAAAAACTAGTCCCAATTAAAATACAGACACTTTTAGAAAAATGGTTAGAAGTCTGTAATGTTTGCATTTTGTTTACATCGCAGATTGATAACTTAATTGTGATAATGTTCAAAGTTATCATTATTATTATTATTACTATTATCATTATTATTATTAATATTATTTACTGTGCTAGGTATTCTTTTCGTGGTTCTTGGTGCTTGTAGCAATATTGTTGTTGTGGCATTCATGCCAATAAAGCGAATTTGAAATGATCTGAATTAATAAACCTTTAGATTCTTGCCTATAGACTGATAAGTGTTGTGTTTACAAATGAGCAATACATCCAGATTTCTTGAGATTTGTACTTTCAATGGGAATTTAAATTTAAATGTCAGGCGATGTTTTCTTCATGGAAATTATTTTTCGGGCAAGAGAGAGGGAGCGCGGACGGGGAATCCGTTGTGTGACAGCGGAGCGGAGGGTCAGCAGCTGGATTTTGCACGCACGGTCAGTATTATTAGTAGGTGTTTGAGGTTTATTACGTTTGAGGACATTATTACATTCAATGTAATTATGTAACAGCCTTTGAGTGCGCACAGTTTGCGTGTGTAGGCCCGTGGTCATGAATTGAATTGCTTTTTTTTTTCAAAGACAAACTGAGCAGCAGTGCTCAATCCACTCATACACTGTTAACCTTCCACAAAGACAAGTTATGTTAAAACGAACGAGCAGAGGGGTCATTCCCCGGCAGATCGCACCCATGGGCCACAGTTTATTTCAGAGTTGTGAGAGTGCGGCTGGAAGTGGGGATTCCAGCACCACGGATAGCGCGTGTAAAAAGATTAGACAAACGTTTAAATGTGTTTGCTGCAAGCGAAAATACACTATATAATAAATGAAGATAGTGACATAGGCCTATTAGCAATAAAAAGCGATGAGTTGTGTGAATGCGGCCGGTGAGCGGACGGCAGTGTTTGATGTAGGAAGTAATGTAAACTTGAAAATCAATTTCGGAACAGCGGTGTTTAATTTCGGAACGGCGGTGTTTTGAGGGGAGGGTCGGAACAGCAGTGTTTCGGAGTGGGGGTGTTTCGGAAGGGTGGTGTTTCGTAATGGAGGGGTGTCGGAATGTCACGGCGCCCCCCACCTGATTGGTGGCAGTAATGCAACATCGTGGATGGCAAGTACCGTATAATGTCAAAGAAGAAGAGCGGTTTTGGCGGAAAGGATTCAGTGAGAAGCCAGCATGAATACACCACCACGTGCTCCTCCGGTAGGTTCACTTTTATCAGGACACATTATTGGCATGTAGTCGTCAATAACGTTCGATTTTCCGCATCATCGTGTCTAGCAATTTGGTTGGTGTTATTATGGAAACAGCTGATTATGCAGCTTGAACGGTGGGGCTAGCTAATGTTAAAGTTAGCCCTGTACCGTTAACTTTACACTAAAGGCACCAAGAGTAGGATTTTCAAAATTATTTCATCTTACAAATAATACCATTACATAACCAACAATAACGGTCTGGAGGCCGGGCCAAAAAGAACGGACAGCCACACACACGCTTCCTCCCTAAACTATCCCAAAAGAACTGATAAAGAAAGCCGCGAAAATTTGACTACCTGAGGGGGGTGTACTGCAAAGCGAGTTTAACATATCCAGGCTTTCTTTGCGTGAGCTGGCTCAACAAACCTGCAACACCTAATGAATTAGTCAAGCCTGGCTTTTGGCTTCAGGTTCTGTGCGTGTTCACATGAAAGAGGGCGTTTGAGCTTCATTTCACTATTCTTCCGCTCTTTTTTGACTGACCCAGTCAGAAATTACATTTATATGCAACTAATTTTAAACGGTAAATATGTTGAGCAAAACGTAATCGCTGCCTCGTTATTGTTAACTGGTCGTTATAATGGAGAGTGATGAAGAATAGATAAAAAAAAAATGAAAGGGTGAGAGAGAAATGCTGCAGAATATATTTATATTCCCTCTCAGTGACTCTCAATGCCTCCCGTTTATTTAGATCATGGCAGCAGCTTATTCAGACCTGTGAAACTTCTAAGTTGATCTTTCTACTATTGTACAGACAGATCGCTCTGATCATTTTGAATGGGGAAAACTGCGACGCCAAAGATGGCGCATTTCCCGCCCCTTTCACCAACAGCCAATCACCTGCGTTGTCACAGCCGAACCGGGAAAATTATAGCTCAATCATGTTGTTTCACCAGCGCATGCGCACAAGTAGTTTTTTTACGACAGAGACCATCAAAGTCTTTCACGTCTCTGTCTTTATCTAATTTATAGCGTGAATGATAAGAAATGATGTATTAGACATTATCTGGTCCATACGTCAATGGTCAGGTAGAGTAGAGCCAGAGCACAGCAGCCGGCACAGATTCAGCCGTACGATGGACGTCGGTGTCGTAAATCCGCGCGCATGCGCAGTGGACTTCTCCCTGTCGGAAAATAGTTTTAAACATAATTTCTACGGTAAAGTCAATGTTTTTTGGTTTTTATTTGCATCTTATTTCACTGGCGAGCATGTCTGTATGTTTTTTCCGTCCTGCTATCACGTTAAAGGGTGGATTTGACCATGCCTCCATTCATTTAGATAGGGGTCTGGTCTCTTTGGGCTTTTCGAGGCGTCGCCAAGATGGCCGCCGAGTGGCATGACTTGCCTAGAAGGACTTTGATAGAGCAGATTTAAACATTATACTCAAGAAGTGCATTTCGGACTGATACTTTCCCATAGTGAAGGAGACGTGGAAATCACTTAAGCAAATCAGGACCAAGCATTCAAACATTACAACAAAAAAAATATCTGTGTATCGAAGGGGGCTTTCCGCACCGGGTGTTGAACCTGCCAGTACGGGTCAGCACGGTCCAGTCAGCCCGGGAGTCGACTCGTTACCGTCCAGTCTGTCTTGTGATCGGTAGTCACTACTCTCTAGATGTCACGCACTGTACCGTGACAGTCTGTAGCTGCTGAGCCTTCATCATTCATTTGTTAGTGTGTGTTCATATTAAAGATTTTCTGCATCACCAACTGAATGCATGTAGGTGCCCATGACAACGCAATATATATAGTTTGCGCTACTGTGACTACACTTCTTTGTTGGTGTCATTACTAACATACGGCTCAACAGACGTGTTTTTTTTTGGCCTCCGCTTATATGTCTCACCACATTTTTTCACTTCGGCCACACTCCGACCTTCTGAGGCAACAGCATTTACATTGTCTGCCACATGCCGTCACTCTAGAGCCTTTAGCATTGGTGACCCGACCCAACACTATGTCCACCAAATAATACAACCTTCCTCTTCTCCACCTCCCCGACAAGAACATCCACTTCACCCTGGGTGAAATTGGGCTTTTTCGCCTTTCTCTCTGCTTTCGGTATGCTTTCAGTCATTAATCAATATTAATTAGGGGTGTTTCTCTGAATATTCATAGGCGACTATGGGCGTTGTATGACCCGCACACAGGTGCGCCACATATAGAGTGGATTGTGATTTATAAAGGGAAATCGGCGTAGGACTTGCGTGCGCACTGTTTTATAAATCAGGATATTTTTGTGCATAAGCACTTTCTGTGTTTCGTGCATACGCCACCTTTTGACGTCAATCCTACGCAAAGTTTTATAAATGAGCCCCCAGGTTATGACTGCAACATAAGTTACCATGGTGATCTAGCCAGGTTAAAAGAGAGCCACCTTTGTGATATGTGGCTGAGGGCTGTACCAAGTGTTGCAGAAGTAGGATGGGGGTTTTGATTTGTTAGAAGAGGATAGAATTTTAAACAACCAAAAGGATGAACATTATGATTAATTGTATATCTGTACATGCAATATATGTCGCGGAAAAAAAGCAGTGTCCTTTTTTTCCAATATTGTGCAGTCCCAATACCTTTTAGCCTTAACTCGAATTTTGCTGGAGATCCCCTGTTGTCTCAAACTAGTGTCATTCTGTTAGCTCTGTAAGCATAACTAATGTTTGACATTATTTGCTCAATGTGAAAAGGACTTGACACAACAGGTGGAGTCGGCAACACAGAATCTCGTGGACTTATTAACTAAAAATCTCACAAGTAGAACCCCAGTACCAGCTACCGTAAGTGCCACAGAAACCTCCAGCCCCCCCCCCCCCCCCCCCCCCCCCCCCAACCTCCTGCAAGCAATGAGAGTAGGGTGCATGAGCAACTGACAAGGTGAGTTGGCAGGGAACATTCAAGGTCCATGCATATAGATTTAATTTATATTGTCAGGAGGGGGTACTAAAATTATATGAAGTAGGTACTAAAGTGTGGGTCATCTGTACAAAGTTGCAATTACAATATCACTCATTGAACTACCCAGTCCACTCAGCCTGTTGTTTGATTTGGTAAAAATGAAACCTCCCAGCAACTGAGTATCAGACATATTAAGAAGTTGAATGAAGGTAAATATGTTGCAAAATTAGGGCTGTAATGATACACCAAACTCATGATTCGGTTTGTATCACGATTTTTGACCCACCGTTCGATACAAACCTAGATTTTTTTTCTTTTTAAATTAAACATGACAGGCATAAGTAACGGCACGACCTCGCAAGATGGCACGTACCTTCACATTCTCTATATAACATGTATTTGAGTCTCACTCTTTCTTCCTGTATAGACAATTTCCTGCTATTTTTAGCAGGAAAAGAGATTCCAAAGGGCGAAGTCGTTTCACTTCTCCCTGTCAAAGACCAACCCCAGTGAAAAGCACTACTTTCAATATGTATCTTCTGCCTGCTCCAACACAAATGACTCCAAAGGGTTCTTCAGAGCTTCTCTTAGCACAAGCAGGGCTAGGAAGGAGACAGATGACAATAAATGATGACTGCAAGCACCAAGAGGTAAGAGTCATGTAGGGATTGGCTCTTTTGTTCTTCTGTTCATCATAACACACACACACACACACACACAGAGAGTTTCTTTGTTGCCAAGCTATTATTCTGTTACATACATAAAATAAGATTGCCCATTACAGACTGATATAGGGAATTCAGAGTCCCATTAAGCTTATTCACCTTGCTGCCATCTTTAATCTAGAAGAGGCTTGGGTGGGAACACAGGGGGAACCCCTCTAGCATGAATTTTAAAACATTTTCAAGTGGAAATTTTCATTATTTACTTAGGTCCTAATGAAAGCATTTCAATGAGCACATTTACTCCCATACATTTAAAAACACAAAAATGATGGTGGTTAAAAACAAACCGAGTTAGTTAATCATGAGTCGGTAATTTCATTAGTGTATTAGTGTGTCTGTTATTATGACTAGTTTGGTTTTTGACATGGTATTTTTATATCAAAATTTTGCCATTGCAGTGAAAGGGCACTTTCCAGCCCGTCAACAAATATGTTTGCCAGTGAATAAGGATAATGACAGATGGAATGTGATCGAAGGTGAATTGGTGTCAGAGGGTGCAGTGTATCCCCTGTATGCATTAAACAGCAACTCAACTAACGCAATAAACCCGCTTTCTATGTTTAAAGCAGGGTCGAGCGAGGATTACAAATTGAACACCCTCACCTTAAGATACATACAAAAGCATGTTACAAGGTGCTGAACATATATACATACCAAATAAAATTGCCTGACAACAACAACAACAAAATAAAAAAATAAAATAAAAACATAATAAAACCGCCAAGAAATAAAATTGGAAAAGATTTAATAAAAGCACGGAAGACTGTAAAAACATAATTTTAGGCTATCTGACCACTGCACATGTCCTGTTACTGTACACTGCAGACTTATTGTTTGTGATTTGTTTCTTTGTTTTAAGTCTGTTCTTATGTTCTTCTTATTTTTATGTAGCACTTTTTAACTGCTGCTGTCTTGGCTAGAACTCCCTTGCAAAAGACATTCTGTTGAGCTTATAGGACTAGATAGTACAATCCAGTACAATCCCTTAGATAATCACTACTTGGTGTAGAGGTGGGGATAAAGGGGTAAACGCTTCATAGGGGTCTTCAGGTGGGCACCGTCCTTCATTGGTGTTTCGCTGAAAGGCCCACAACACCTCCAAAGGGCTCAACGACAACACCTGGCATCCCAGATGTGCCCCCCTCTGCTTTTACCCCTCGTTGGTCATTTTTGCAGCCCAGTTGGGTTCCTTTCTTTTGATCCATAGCCAGTTGCTGCTTCGTTCAGCAGCATCTGACATTGATTTGACGGTTTGTCGGAAGGCCTGTCCTGTCCCATTCCCTTAAGCAGCTTGGTTGTGGACGTGGCAACAAATCCTCTACACCCAATCTCAACCGGAAGCACCCAGGCACGCCAGCCATGTTGTTCTGCTTCGGTTGCTATGTCACAGTACTTCAGTCGCTTACGCTCATATGCTTCACCAACTGCAGCTTCCCAAGGTACAGTTAATTCCACGATGAAAAGCGACTTCTGAGAGGTTGACCACAATACCAGGTCCGGCCTGAGGTTAGTTGTAATTATCTCAGGCGGAAAGGTGAGTCTCTGGTCTAAGTCAACCTGCATTCTCCAGTCCTGGGCAGTGTCTAGGAGGGTTGCTTCCATTCTTGCAGATGGCTTTGCTGGGAGTTGTCCTGCTCTTACAAATGGGGTGGTGTTTGTATGCTTAGGCACTGGGGGAGGGAAGGCGTTGTTGGTAGTTCTCCTTCCTTCCAGGGTAGTCGCCAGTTGTCGTAGGATTTATTTTGTCCAGTGGGGCGCGCTGAGCTCAGCCAGAGAAAAATCTGAAAGGACGCACTAAACTCACTATCCAGGTGATCCATTTTCCCCATGAAAAACGATACATTGTGAACATTAAACAACTCGCGTTTAATCACAGTAACTGACAAAAGAAACCTTGTTGTTAGCAGACCGGACAAGCGCTGTTTCAACCCTCTGCGCATCTACTTGGCGCAGACGTGATCCCCTGTACAAAGTATCGTGACATGCTAATTTAGCCGCTACCAAAACAACTAGCTTGTCACCGCTGATTTCCTTTCAACCAGGGGCGTCGCACCCGTGGGGGATGTGTGTGTTTTAACACCCACACTTTTCCCGGTGAGAGGGTTCAACACCCACACTTTTTCTGCGGTTTTGCACAACGCCTCACTGCGGCCGGAGTCACTTTCTCCGGCCACTCTAAGTCTGCACTCGCTGCAGCTGCCTCCTCTCTCCTCCCTCTCCTGTTGCTGCTTCAAACATGACACCGGCTTTGGGACTGACCGGCTGATGATTGGCTGTTCTGCCTTAAGTCCCACCTCTCTTGCTATGTTAGATTTTATTTTTCAGCTCGTGCTGATGAGGCGGGATCTACTGTAAAATACCAAATAATAGCCGGAACAGACCAGGCATTTAATTGGGACAGGCGTTTAATTCCCTCCTCACAAAAACTGACTTCATTGAAAACCTATCAACATCACTGGCTCACATTTCAGTGAAGTCCCCCCCCCCCACTCTACACCACAAAACCTCCCAACCACCTGACCAGTCAGCCGGTCTGTTTATTTATTTATTGAAAGTTCTGCTACATTATTTAATTTATTTTTGTTTGTGTGCCAATCTGCACTTTTCCTCAGCTTTACTGAACAAGTTCAAATGTTAAAGGTCATTTAAAAAAAGTCTGTCAAATGTTAAAAGTCTTGAATAAAGGCATTGGTTTAAGAAAGCATCTGTCTGTACTACTATCACTGTGACTGTACCATTGCATAATCATATCGGTGCAAAATCTATGCACAATCCAAGGCCTGTTTTCATTCCAGCTCAAAAACTCACTATATCGGTTGCATATCGGCTATCAGTGATTGCACCCCCTCTTAATATCGGCTATCGTTATCGGGCCAAAAAATTCCTATCGGTCGGACACTATCTCCAAGTATAGCGACCTTGAGACCAACTGGTTTTGCAGTCGGTGAGGATGTTTTCTCAGTGTTGCAGGGGTTTGACACAGCGCACAAGAAGGATCTTGTCCAAACCATTGGTTTAGGATTGTGTGTGTGGGAAGAACATCTCAATCTCAATGGGAACATTTCCTGTTAAAACAAAGGTTACATAAAATAAATAAATAAAAATAAAGGTCACACAATTTTCAAAAATCATAGGGGAAACACTGCAGTGACCCATAGGAACAAGGAGCAGAAAGTCTAGAGGTGATTCTTGTACTTTTCTAAATGGAAATGTTTTGCACATTTGATTTTCCTCTGCCTTCATTATATCTTACACTTTTACAAACTTAATAATTTCATTTTAACCTCCCTTTAATGCTGTTTCTTTTTTTTCTTCTGGCAATGAATTTGAAAATAAATACATGTCATTTCAGTTATTGGAACTGATATGGTCATGTTTGGACATCACATATTTTTTTTTCCTCTTTGTATCAGATTGAAAGAGTCCTGCAAGAGGACTTCCCGAAAATGAAGCAGCTTACAGGAGGATGGATGTTTCATAAAGCCACAGGTGACAAATTTATGCTGGACCCGGAGGGTCAGACTACAATAGTGAATGTTCCTAACTAGGGGTGCAAAGGTACACAAAATTCACAGTTCGGTATGTGCCTCAGTTTCGGGGTCACAGTTCAAACATTTTTGGTACAGCAGTTGGTGCTAACAGCTAACTAGCTCTCCTCCTGCCGATGTCAACGCGGAAGCGTCGACAGTGAGTTTACTGCGTCCTTTATTAGCTGGCGATATCAGTGTTTGTATGATTTTCTTGTTACAGTGTGTGTGTGTGTAGTAAAAGGTGGTCTATAACTTGTATACCTTTCTGAACCTGCTCTGGTGCATAGACATATATATATATAGGTAACGTAACGTTAGAGTCTGCATTGACCTTTTGCTCATGCCTCAACATTGTTGCCGCCATTTTGGACCAAGCAAGACTGCCCTGCAATACATAAGTAAACAGGGGAGCTGCTGGATAAAAAGCACTACAACGTTTACATTTCTCAAAGGATTTCAGCCCAATTGTCACGCAACAGTGTCGCAGCAGAAACAGTGTCTGTGTGAACACCACACACAGCTCACGCAGGCAGTGTGTTCCATAGTCCTGTATGAAAGTATTTTGCCATTGTAATTATTACAGTATTGTTTGTTTAAATACTTGTGTTTTTGTAATGTTCAAATGTTTTAAATGAAAGGAGTTTATGTTAAAGTAGCCCACATGGGAATAATAGTTTTGTTTTGATTTTTTAAAGTGGTATCGCATTGGGTGTCGAATCGTGGAATTACACTGTGTTAGGGTTGTAAATTCAGCATACATAAATACATTTACTTTTTTATTTTTTTCATTCTGTAAGGGGGAGGTGGCCAGCGTAAGCTGACCATCATCCCGACTGATGTTGACGGCTATTCCACTCGGATACTAAAGGCAGCTTCTAACAATGGAAAGAACGTTATCTTCGTAGTTCCTCTTCAAGAGAAGATGAGCACCACTCCTTTACCTCCAGATGCTGCAGAATTTAGTAAAATGCCTAAAGCCTCCTGCAAAACCTGCAATGCCACCATGCCACTACAAATGTTGGCACTGCATGTACAGGAGTGTGAGTTGGAAGGTGTAAGTTTAATCTCCCTGGAACAATTCCCCCATTTTTACATTTGATGTGCAGTAACAGCACAATTTGAACAATTGTACGAGTGTGTGCGCGCGTTTGTAATTATACAGGAGCCAGAAGATGCATCTGAGCAGGAACCTTGGAATGTGGAGAAGTTCGACAATGCTACTGATAGCGATGGGGTCGAAGTGGTTGAAGACCAGTCTGGGGTATATTTTTTTGTCTTATGTTTCTCCAGAAAGTTGACACAATTTGCAGCATTTTATGTGTTGTGTTGCAGGTATTTGTAGAAATTGCGAGTCCTTGAAAAGACAATTTTTATTTAGGCTAAAGATTTCTTAAAATACATTGTATCAATACTTATATGTAGGCTACAAAAACACAAGAGCGGGCCCAGCTATCTTCTGCCCTCTCCAGATCACCTACACACACAAACATGCCTGCATCGTCATCTCTCTTCTACCTCACACACACAAGGGCTTGTATCCCCATCTTTCTCTCTTTCCCGCTCTCATTCACCAACTGTTTATCCATTACAAAGTTATAGGGGAATGACACCCATTCACATATGTTCTTCCTCTGCCCCTTGACAGTTAATTCTATATTTGTGGACACGCACCACTCTCTCCTAAAGCTAGAATCATACATTTCTATTGCGAGAATCCTTCCAGACGGTGATGTAACTGGGATGTTAAATCTGGGGCTGACACTGAATGGGGCTCTAAATTTATGTTATGTTTGTGTGAGAACTTACATCCAAATTAGGTTTATATTTTTGAATTGGTAGATCTGAGGGGTAATTTGCTGCATGTCACTTCCCCCTCTCTTCCCCATATTTCCCATCTGTCTACTGCTCAGTAAAGGTGTCTGTGCTGAAAAAAATCTGTTCCTACTCTATGTAACTTACATACAAACACACACGCAGTTATATCTACAAATCGGTTGGGTCATAAAAATTTTGAATCTGATTATTCTCAACTCAACTCAACTCAACTCAACTCAACTTTATTTATAAAGCGCTTTAAGCAGCTGCAGCTGGAACAAAGTGCTGTACATGAAAAGAAATAGAACATGAAACATAAAACATAGGAAACAACAAATAGAATAAAATAAATAAAAAAAAACAATAAAACAATAAAAATGTTAAAACAATAAAAACAATAAAAGCAATAAGACATTAAAACACTAGACAACAGCAGAGTCTCAAGCTGGGTTGAAAGCCAAGGAATAAAAATGGGTTTTAAGATACGTTTTAAAAATGGACAGTGAGGGGGCTTGTCTGACAGGGAGCGGGAGGGCGTTCCAAAGTTTGGGACCGGCAATGGAAAAGGCTCTTTCCCCTCTGAGCTTCCGCTTAGACCTCGGTACCTCCAGGAGCAGCTGGTCAGCTGACCTGAGGCACCGGACAGGAGCGTACGGTTGGAGCAGCTCAGAGAGGTAAGGCGGGGCGAGACCATTTAAAGATTTAAAAACAAATAAAAGAATCTTAAAATGAACTCTAAAATGCACAGGCAGCCAGTGGAGGGAGGCCAGAATGGGAGTAATGTGCTCCCTCTTACACTGTAAAAAAAATTCTGTAGAATTTACGGTAAAATACTGGCAGCTGTGGTTGCCAGAACTTTACCGTAGAAAATACGGTCACAATGTAACTGTAAATTTCACATTAGAGAACTGTTTTTTGTTTACGGTAATTTGCTGTAAAAATAACAGTTATCATATAAACCTGTTTACGGTAAATTCTTTTAAAAATAACATATATACTGTAAACCTAATTACAGTCCATCAGTGAAAAAACACGGTAAAACTGTAAGATATATTACGGTATTTTATTGCAAAGTTCAACTACGGTAAAAATACTGGCAGCTGTGGTTGCCAGAATTTCACCGTAAAAAATATGGTACAACACACATGGAATTACAATTTGTTGGCGCAGATTTTACAGTCAGCAAATGCAAATGGTAAATTATAAAGGAAATAACCAATTAAGCCCATTGTAAACCAAAGTACAGACTATAATTGATAAACTTTAAGAACATCTCTTTGCATATACACATTCTCTTTGAAAAACAGAACTTGTCTAGTATACTCACAAGGCAGTGTTGACATCTTCAAAAGACAGTGTGCGTCCATACATATGAAGGATAGTCCATGGTAGAAGAAATAAACGTCATGAAAAAAGGAGCCACTTGCCCTGTGTTGATCAACACTAATGAGTCACTGAGTCCAGACTTGGCTGAAGAGGGCTCTTAACATGGACATGGTGTTCAAGAAACTGGAACTTAAAGCATTCAAGCAGTCACCAGTTCTGCTTGAAGACTCATGTGTTGTCCATCTGGTGTCCACTGTAGACTGGCATGATCCTCTCTGCAGCCAGAAAAAAGAAACAAAGCAAAGGTTAGATTGATGCAGTGCCTGAGCATGATGCCTACAGAGATAAATTCAGCCTTCTGCTGTTAAACTGAGCTCCAATGAGCTATACATAGAATGAAACCAGTACTCTGGAATATAGTTTTGCAGGTCATCAGGAGTATTTCATTTATTTTATTGTATTAGTGTGAAAGGTAGAAACAGTCACTTTTCAGGACTAAGTGATCATCACTATTTGTTTCACCCTTGTCGAATTGCAGCCTAAATCCTGAATCCTGTCCATAATACTGATTTTTTTTTTCTACTGTATGTTTGTATGAAGCTGTTGGCACCGTTCTCTTGAGGGAGATCGATTGAGTGTAGTTTGAGTGCTTGCATCTACTCATTTGCTACACTGACATAAACCATAGCTTACCTCTAATTACCTTGACAAGACTGGTGTTTGAGTCATTGGGTCCAGACTTGACTGAAGACAGGTGGGACAGAGTCTCATACAGACATGTTACAATGTTAAGGAAACTGGAACTTTGGGCAGGTGTTGTCATCATTCCTGCTTGAAAATTCACCAGCAGTCTTCAATCAGGTGTTTACTGTGGACTGGCATGAATCTCTCTGTAACCAGACAAAGAAAGACAACAAAGAAAACATTGTTAATGATAATAATGATAATTATTATTATATAGCACTTACACTGTTGCAAAGTGCTTCCCGCAACAACAACAACAAAAAACAAAACATTAATTAAAGAAGTTGGAACAGAAAAAAAATTAAATGGTGAATGAAGAGTAGGTTTAAAAAATCTCATAAAAAGGCCATCCTATAAATATGATTTCAGGAGGCGCTTAAAACAGTTAACAGATTTAGCAGATCTAATAGATTGTGAGAGACTGAGGGAGAAACTGTGGAGACTACAGATGAAAACACACAATCCTTTGGATTTGACATCGAATCAGTGATTTTGATTTTTTTAAGGATAGTTCCGAGGATTTACCCTTAAGGAACTCCAGATAACAGGGTAGTAGACATATATGGGAGACATAATTATTGATGTGGCCATGTAAGTATTTGACAGGTATGAAGAAACAAAAACATTTAATGGCAGCACCAGTTCAGAAGCTAATCTATTTAAATGTACTCACTGAAGATGAGTGCTGATAACGATGACGACGAATCAGAGTACTGGCCATACCGCATTCCTGCAAAGTTGATTGCCTTGCATTATCCAGCTGCACCGTGCTGTGGAGAAGGTGAAATTATTTGTTAAAAGATTGTATGGCTAAGGTGTTAAAGGGATCATTCTCACTTGTTATGTTATCTTTGTATTCGCCTAGATCAAGTGTCAATACATGTTTCCTTCGTAATACATCCAAGTCTCCTTGTATCATCTTTTATTAAGAGTAAACCAGTTTCTCCATTATCAAAGTCTTAAACGACTTGCTACAGAAGTTACAGCTAAACATTTTTCTAGCATTAGCAACGTTAGCTGTAGCTAGCGACTTCTCAGAGCCCTTAAGTGACTCTTTTATTCTGCAAAAAGCAGATAGTGACATGTCCAGCAACTTTTAAGATATAGCTACCTGAACTCCTCTGCTTGAAAGTCAACGAATAAGAGCTAACATGGCTCTGCGGCTAGCTAACGTTAATCAGACAGTCTCAATGAGTTGTGAATGTGCTTACCTGAAGAAGAGACTCTGCTCCTGTGGGCGCGAAGAAATGGCGGTGACCTGAAATTTCAAGCTTCCGTTAACTCGCGGTCCTCTCTCTCTCTCTCTCTCTCTCTCTCTCTCTCTCTTCTCTGTCTGTCCGTCTGTCTGTCTGTCTTGTCTGTCTGTATCTATCTATCTATCTATCTATCTATCTAGCTGTGTGTCTGTGTGTCTGTCTCTCTGTCACAACAGCAAACACTGCTCCTGTGGGCGCGAAGAAATGGCGGTGAACTGAAATTCAAAATTTCTAGCTTCCGTTAACTCCGTGGTCATCTCTCTCTTTCGCTCTCGCTCTCTCTCTCTCTCTGTCGTTCTCTGTGTCTCTCTCCTCAATTCAATAAAGCTTTATTGACACGAACAACTACAAACACAACAACGTTTTCATTGTCATGTTTTACATATAATAAAAAAATGACATGTACAAGAATAAAATAAAAATAGAAATTGTGTTTTCACTATACAAAAGAAAGATATAAAATAAAATATACTATTATTTTATGGAAGCCCATTTCCGCCACTTGACAAAAATTATGAGATACTTTGACTTAGTATCTCATAATTATGACTTAGCTATCTCATAATTTTGACTTAGTATCTCATAATTTTTTTTCATCAAGTGGCGGAAATGGACTTCCATATTATTCAAAAAGGATGTGTTAACAATGTTGCAATAAAACTCTATATGATAAACTCTAACGATTGTTGTAGGCCTATGTTTTCCTGTGGGACAATAAAGTTAATCTTATCTTAATTCACTGTGTTTTGACAATAATACAACATTTATAGCTTTCTATTGCATTAAGTGCTTTGTGTCGGCCCGAACAATGCCCCTTAACTGTGATATAATAAGCACATACCACAGCCTGTCATGATGTATTGCTTAAATATACCATACTTTTTAACATTCTACTTTCTATACAAATGATGGTATGATTTAATGGTTGTGTACCGTAAATTTAAACGTAAACATCAGCAAAATCTGTAATTCAGACAGAATGATACCGTCAATTTTAGGGTAATTACACGCTTGTGACATTACGGTATTTTACCGTGAATTTAGCAAACTTTTTATAACATTCACAGTAAATTCCATATTTTCTACTTAGTAAGGCCGTAAAATTTAAGTTATTTACTGTTTCTTGATTTACGGTAATTCTTTGTGTAAATACATTTCTTTAATGTATTTACTACAGTGATATACAATTTTTTATTATTTTACGGTATTTTACTGTTGCTATTGACAGTTTTTTACCGTAATTTCTACAGACATTTTTTACAGTGTACGTGCTCCAGTTAGGAGGCATTATTAATTGTAGATGGGTGAAATAAAACATAATTCATGAGGAACATATTAATTACATTATCTAAAATGTGAAAATATTGCAGCAATCCCACTGCAGTAGAAATGGTAAATCTCCACACACGCCTCAAGGATCCATCAGGATTAGGTGACAAGAAGAGTTTTGAGTGATAAAGACTATAAGTTAAAAGTGTTAGGCAAGTTACTTTCAAAATGTAATTTATTACATATTACTATTTACTTTCATTTTAAAGTAATAGGTTTACTTTACAGTATTACTGTCTGTGTGCAGTAATGCGTTACACTACTTTTGCATAACTTCCACCAAAATAACCCACTGATTAGTGAGGTCCTCGGATCAGCCCACGGGGGTCAGTCATGGCTATGGTGGAATGCCAAGAAGATGATCAAACTTCGCTTATAGTAGCCTAAATGTCTTAATAAGGTTTCCGTAGCTTAACCTGTGGAAGGATCATTACCGGTTTGCCGCCTCTTCAGGGTTGCGGGTCGCGGGCTTAGTGGGTGCTCTATACCTTGTTTTTTCTCCAGATGCAGATGTTGTCTCACTGGGATTGTCTTCAGGGTGCACGTAGAAGGTAATATTTTAATATATAAAAGTTGGCACATACTGCTTTAAAGGCAGTTATTCTGTGATTTGTATTTTTTTTAAAAAAACACATTTAAATATTATTTTCACTTAATAAATACATTATTAATACAAACAAGTTGGGTGGCCAACAGGGAGACGCTGCTCCATTCATTGTTTTTTATACAGATGGGTTTTTTTCCCTGGTGGATATAAAGTTATTACAGTTAGACAGTATTACTGTATTTTTCTGGAGAGCATCATATGATCCACTATGATTTTAAAAAACACCCGTACAACAGATTAGTTGTGTAGGCAAGGGTGTCATGTCTTGCATCCTCCAACTTTTTTTAAAGGTCCAATGTGAAAGTTTAAGGGGTATCTATTGGCAGAAATTGAATATAATATATATAAATATGTTTTCATTAGTGTATAATCTGTTGAAAATAAGAATCAATATTACCTTAGAATGAGCGGTTTATATGTACATAGGTAGCGGGTCCTCTTCCGTGGAAGCTGCCGTGTTGCACCGCCATGTTTCTATAGTAGCCCAGAACGGACGAACCAAAAACTGGCTCTAGATAGGGCAGTATGCGTTTTTGTGTTGCACACCGTGGTTCACCTACAAAGTGAGAGGTGAGGAGAGTTCGTTTCACTGATCCTTAAAAACATTTTTTTGTGTTTGATGGGCTCAACCCACCCACAAACGGTATCCTGTGGGAGAATCAACAAATCTCATGTCACGTACAGCTATGGTCATGCATGAGTAGCTAAATTAATATGTTTTCATTATCTATAGGTCATTACACGGGTAAGCCACCAAGTCCGGCAACTACGAAAGGGACTTAAAGACTCTGGGATATGGCCACTTGTCTTGACCAGAAAAGATGTGGTCCCCATTCTGTTCCCAAGGGAATCAGAATGCATCCTCACACCCCAGGTAAATATATCAATTTTCTCGATGTGGTACCTGGGGTTGTGGCCGGAACAAACTTTCGATTTGCCAGTAACGCAGATATTTTTGCCTAGTTTTCAGAGGATTTGGGGTCGACGTCTGTCCATTGTGGATTTTATTGTCAACTGTCTCTCCTGTGCTCCGTAGGATGAATGTTTGAGAACATTTTGAATTCTGCTCTCATGTGAATAATTGCAGTCAATGCAAGCAACATTTTTAAACATAATTTTTTCACTTCAATCATTTTTAAAAACAAATTACCAACATCTCCATGCTGCAATATGTGTATTTTCAGATTTTTGTCTTGATAACTGAATTTTTACAGTGGTTTCAAATCTGCCTGTACAACAGTGAATGGCTTCCTCATTTTGTGAAGCCACTGTTATATTGCCACAAGCCAATTAGCTCAAAGGGATAGATGACAGTCTTTGGTTCCAGGACTTGTGAATTCAATCCTCAAGTGGTCCAAAATGAACATTGTTGTCAACTGTCTTGTCTTCCTATTCTCCTGTTTGTTGCTCAGAATTGCCCGGACCCGACCCATCGCTGCGCAGCAGCTATAATTAAATTTGAGTTTAAATTTATTGGAATGAAAACTAATGTGTTTTACTTTAATAACATAGCTAAGCTACCAAAGCATGTTATCAAGCCTAACTTTGTGACAGAGATGATCTGGGTTACTGAGAAGTAGAAATGGGACTGGTAAGGTTCTAAGATATTTACCTATAAATTTTTGTTGGGACAAATATAAAGAACCCTGATATAGTAAAAGATTTGTGATGAATGGTCTTTTACAGGATGTCTTACAGAGTATCAAGTGGCCAGACATTGAGAATCAAGATCAAGACGACGATGATTCACCACCAGTGGAGACAGTGACCCGCATCCATGGATTTCTGAGAACCTTCATTAGTGAAGGTATTTCAAACTCCATTTACTGTGGAATTTTTGTTGAATCCTTTAATTTACAGCATATCCCTGCTCCAAATGAAAAACTTGTCAAAGCTTTTGTTTACTATTGCTGGCCTAATGAAGTTTTAAGCTGTTATATTCTCTTGTCATTTTGTCCAGCTTCTCCAGAACAATTGAGGAACCTGATGAAATTCTGGATTGGTTGGGAGGTGCCCTCTCCAGTGCTTAAGTTTGAATTAACCACTGCAGACCTTCCGACGGCATCCACATGTTTTGAAAGGCTGCGGCTTCCACAGCACTACACAAGCTATTCAAAATTCAAGGAAGACATGATGATGTGCCTTACATCTGTTGATAGTGGATTTGGTCTAATTTAAAGCCACAGTAGTATTTTCTGACCATTAAAGGTCAGCAACTAAACTAAATACAGTTCATGTGACATGCCTGTTAAGTTTCTCATGGTGTGCATGGCACTTCTGTTCCAAACTGTTTTAATGCATACATATGGTTCTACAGAAGAGGATTAGGGCCACATGTAATTTATTTTTATGAGTTCTGACAATAAACATTCTGACTAAAAGTAAAAATTCTGACTTTAAAGATTTACATTTAAAAAAAGAAATGTCCCCTTATCAGTTTTTGTTCCGGTAGTGTCCAGGGTAGGCCCACAACCAGTGTGATGGAAATTATAGATACTTTGTTACAACATTTTTTCACATGTAAACGTGCTTCCATGCCAGTAGTTCAACATTTATGAAACAATATAATGCGGTTGGGGGAAAGAAATGGTAATCTCCTAGATTTCTGCACTTCTTTACTAACCAGGCAGACACCAACATTACTAAATTCTTGAAAGCAAAACTACAGTTTTTGTCCATAATTTTCTGTAACATAATGTTGAGTATTGACTACACCCTTGATGACACATTTTACATTCCAGTCATCATGGATGTATAATACGATCTGTTATATTATAGCAGACATCTTGGCCACATGAAACGGATTAGTTGAAATGAAAAAGCTTGTGATTGTTCATGTTTGTCTTTAAAGATGATCAGCTGTTGAATGTCGATGTCATTGAATGGCAGAACACAGCATATAAATGTTATTAATATTATTTTATATTAAAATTATGACTGATTTGTACTTAGCCTCCAGTAAGGTTGAGAGAACGGAGAAAGGGTTTAGGAGAAAATCCACTAAGTGTGGATAAACAGGGCAGCTCAACCATGACAGGAAATGATTTTGAATAAATAACCATTTTTTGTTACCTCCCCCAACAGTGAGGTTCCGGAAGTGAAAATGCCATTCATACTCTGCATAGAGATTTTGATTATTGGCCATAATGTCGTAGTCATCCAAAGTAGAGTTACCACGAGTTATGAGATTGTGAAACGATGGTATATGATTTAAGCAATATTACCCGAGAGGGTGTGCTTTAACGTCATTTGAGCACGACAGTGATGCGGTCAGCGCCGAGGTCCGCAAGCAGCACTGAAGTGCTCAAATGACATTAAAGCACACCCTCTCGGGTAATATTGCGATTATACAACTAATACCAACACAAATAAAATGTATAATCAAAATATATCCATGTTGATGGACATTTTGCTCTCAAATTTTAAAGGTTTTTGCGAGTGTGCGTCGCAGTTTCCATGGAAACACATGGGGTCTGACTAATAACTGAAACAAAATCAGTCACGTCAGTAGACTCAAATGTGTAATGGAACGTAGTTTACCACTCCAGCAAATAATCCAACCCTTAGTAATGACCTAGCAACAGGAAGGACTTTCTAATCCCAGATAGATAGATAGAATTACTTTAATGATCCCAGACTGGGAAATTATTTTGTCACAGCAGTAGTGGGTCCGCAAATGAAACACTTCGTACATAACATAAATAGAATCCAATATAAACATAGTGTATATATACAGTGCACAGTGTGCTATAAACAATAATAATATATACAACAAAACAAAATGTGCAAAATATACTATAACAATAATAATATATACAACAAAACAGTAGAGAGACCAGAGTTCTCTGTCAGGCAGAGGTGAGAGAGTTATTATATAAAGTGATGGATTGTGGCAGGAAAGATTTCCTGTATCTGTTGCTACGACAGCGAAGCTGAAGCAGCCTTCCGGAGAAGGTGCTCCGCTGTCTGACCAGTGTGAGTTGGAGAGGGTGGAGAGGATTATCCATGATGGATAACAGTTTTTTCAGTGTCCTCCTCTCCACCACAGCCTCCAGAGTGTCCTGTTTGCAGCCAATCACAGAGCCAGCCTTCCTGATCAGCAACAAACCACAGCAAAGAAAAGTACACTGGCCACCACAGACTGATAAAAGATCTCCAACATCTTGCTGCACACGTTGAAGGATCTCAGCTTCCTCAGGAAGTAAAGTCTGCTCATCCCCTTCTTGTAAACAGCTTCAGTGTTAGATCTCCAGTCCAGTCTGTGGTTGATGGTAACACCCAGGTACTTGTAATCCTCCACCGCCTCCACATCCCTTCCCAGAATGCACAGAGGTTTGAAAACTGTCTTTCTCTTCTTCCTGAAATCTTTCACCATCTCTCTGGTCTTGCTGATGTTCAGCCGCAGGTGATTCTGTCCAGTCCACTCCACAAAGTTGTCTACCAGTGCTCTGTACTCCTCCGCCTGTCCATCACTTATACACCCAACAACAGCCGAGTCGTCAGAAAACTTTTACAGGTGACACCAGGGGCGTCGCTAGGTGTGCAAAACATCCGGGGCTTTAGCCCCGCGCAGTGTTGCCTCAGTTACCCTGAAAAAGTAATCTGATTACTGACTACTGATTACTCCTTAAACTCACTCGAAGCTTGATAGTACTTTGTCGCCAGCACAGAGTTTACAACAAACCTTAATATTCTCATGTTTAGCTGAAAGGAACTCAAAATAATGACTGTATTTCCAGCTAGAAAACGGCATCTCTCTTCTCCCTCAATTGTTGTTGTGTTTGTGTCGCTGCGTGGTATTACACGTGAGTTGTGCTACTGCTGAAATGTGACTTGTTGCAAACGTGACATCACTCCCCGAGACAAGAAGAAAGCAAAAATATAAATTTTTACTAAGTAACTTTAATCTGGTTACTGTTTTGGAAATAATAACGTGTTAGATTACTCGTTACTGAAAAAAGTGGTCAGATACCGGCATCACTGCCCGCAGATAGAGTCTTTTTTAAAGTCTCTGCTCAGCTTCAGTCTGTAATGTTGAAAACTACAGACCAAGTCAGAAACCTTGGTGTAATTATGGACTCAGACATGAATTTCAGCAGCCATATTAAGACAGTTACAAAGTCAGCCTACTATCCCCTTAAGAATATATCCAGGATAAGAGGGGTTATGTCTCGGCAGGATTTGGAGAAACTTGTTCACGCATTTATCTTCAGCAGACTCGACTACTGTAATGGTGTCCTTACAGGACTCCCTGAAAACTCCATCAAACAGTTGCAGCTGATTCAGAACGCTGCTGCTCGAGTCCTAACAAGAACCAAAAAAGTAGATCACATCACTCCAGTTCTTAGATCTTTACACTGGCTTCCTGTCTATCAAAGAATAGATTTCAAAGTCCTGTTGTTGGTTTATAAAGCGTTGAATGGTTTCGGGCCAAAATACATTTCTGATCTGCTGCTGCGCTATGAACCATCCAGACCTCTGAGATCGTCAGGTACTGGTCTGCTTTCAGTCCCCAGAGTCAGAAGTAAACATGGAGAAGCAGCTTTCAGTTACTATGCGCCACATATTTGGAACAAACTCCATGAAAATTGCAGGTCTGCTCCAACACTCACCTCTTTTAAATCAAGACTTAAAACATTTCTTTTTGCCACTGCTTTTAACTGAAGCAATTCAAGTCTTTGAACTGCATTATTACTCTGACTCTACAGTCTTGTTTCTTTTAAAGCTTCTCTATTTTAGCGTACTTGTTTTGATGTTTGTCTCTTAATGTTTTTACTGGTCTTTACATTTATTTTTTTTATGCAATTTTTAATGTCTTTTTAATGAAATGTTTATGTCTTTTAATGTAATTTGTGTGTGCCTGTAAAGCACTTTGAGTTGCCTTGTGTCTGAATTGTGTTATACAAATAAACTAGCCTTGCCTTTTTTAACGGGGTTCGGGGAAATTTTTCAAAATTTGGAAAATTGAGCTGTTTAAAGATGCAATTTCAACATAGTTAGAGAAGGAAAGTAAGGGGTCCTCATCGTCATATTTTAATCACAAATAAAGCTCCGTCACTAGGCCTACTGAGTAAAGTTTATCCACCTTATTCCTGAGGGCGCTGATGTAGAAACGATTATGGGTCCAACTTCCGGTGACACGCCGGAAGGAGCAGTGAGCCATTGGTTGCTAGCGGTTTTCGTGTCCCGTAGCGGTTTATTTGTAAGTCTGGTTTTACTGTTACAATTATCAGCTCTAAAAATGTCCTTGCGCAGCTCGGGAACGTGTTGCGCTGTTCATGGTTGTACTAATAACCAGGCGAAATTAAATCTGTGGCTAAAGGAGCAGTGTTTTGAACATGAACCCCGGACGAATAAGGAATGTTGTAGTCTCTTTTTTCTCCGTCTTCCTCATCATCGTTTTAAGAATATTTGCGTCCACACGTCTTCACTGAAAACGACCGAAAACGCTGTAGTTCATATTCAGGCCAATAGGTGGCGCTTGACATTCACCAAAAACGGAGAAGAGGACACGGAGCATGCGCATCAAGCTTGCGCGCTGTAAACAAACAGTTTACGGAGAAACCGAACACAGCAAGAAGAAGATGAAAATGGCTAGTGCAAGGAAACCAGAATCGTTTGCGTGGACCGGTAATGAGATCGAACTGCTGCTACGGCTCACACTCAACTACAAGCCATGTAAGTTGCAAGAAAGGCTCAATATCTTCTGCAGCACGAACACGAGCATGCAGGCCGCCATTGTTGTTGTTGTTGTTATGGGACGTCGCGGGGTGGGGCGATGGCGTCATCGTTTTGGAAAGTATGCAGATTCGCCGTCAACATGAAAACGTGAGGGCTGCGTTTTCGGATTTCTCCACCCTGAGACCCGTTTTCAAAAAAGTGCGTTTTCAGGCGCTGCGTTTTCAGGATCCGTATGGACGGTCGGCCAAAACGATGCAATACATGTGCGTTTTCGCAAAACGGCGTTGTCGTCTGGACGGGGCCTCAAGTCGGTACAGTTTCCACCGCCTACCGAGGGATGAGGAACTCAGAAGGATGTGGCTGAAGCAGCTCAACCTGAAGAAACCACCAAAAACACTTTACGTGTGCTCGTTTCATTCTGTTGACAAAAAGCCCACGGAGGAACACCCGCACCCTACTTTGTGGCTGGGCAATGAGAGGCCACCGGAGAAGAGACGCCGGGTGCTAAAGAGGACTGACAGCAGTGTCACGAGAATAACAGGTATGATTTCATGCGTGTGGAGGACACAGCACTGTAGTATTTGTCAGGCAACAACATGTATTACCCTTTTCTGAACAGTTCAAATGTGACGTGCGTCTGGACTGCTGGTCAGTATGATACTAAAAATGTCACAATTTCAGTACAGACATAACAAAATGTTCAACAATGCAGTATTTTAATCTTATCTGAATTTAATATTGTAGGTAACATTATGTACCGGGTTTTCTCTTACTTTCTGAAGCGCATAAGTGATGCGGTTACCAGTGGGAAGTAGTTGGGTTGATGGAAGATTAATGGAGTGGGTATAATAAAAGTGTCATATGTTTATGTTGAACACTATATTTTCAACAACAGCTTAATTCTTCTTTCTTATGTATTATATACCTTCTCTTACCAGAAATGTTAGAGCTATGTAACATCAACAGTTTTCTGCCTTGGATTATTAAAGTGTTCTGATTCTGATAATGAAAACCCTAATGCATCACGTCTTGATAATCATGTACTCTATTGCTACCCTCAGATGAGCAAAATGAGATGAATCTGGGTGAGGAGCTGTGTGCAGCAGCAAAGTCATCCTGTGATGCCCAAACACAGTGGTCAGACCCAGGGATGGAGGATCACACCTATTCAAAAGGGGCCACCATCACGTGTGAACTGCATACACCACTACCACCAGAACTGCAACACCCTGTTGCTGACAGCATTTGAGAGAGTGATGCAGACTCCCTTCTGTATACAGGCATTCCTCTCACAGAATTTATAACACTCGTAGCCTGCCTACAAACATTAGCCCCAGCTTCACCATCAATGCCAGTTGTGGACCAAATTCTTATGACTTTGATGAAACTAAGACAAAACTTTGTCATGGCTGACTTAGCACGCCGATTTAAAATATCGCAAGGTCAGGTTAGCAAGACAGTGGGAATGTGGGTAGACATTATGTGTGAACACATGAAGGATCTCATTGTGTGGTTGCCACGTGAAACAATCAAAGCAACATTGCCAAAAGCTTTTAAAGAGCACTTTGCTAACACAACCTGTGTAATTGACTGCACAGAGACAGTTTTACAAAAACCAAAAAACCTGGATTCAAGAAGTGAGTCATACAGTCACTATTACGCAAATAACACAGTAAAGTATTTAGTGGCTGTTTCTCCCTCAGGAGTAATCATGTTTATTTCTGATGCTTATGGTGGAAAATGCAGTGATAGGTACATAATGCAGAACTGTGGTTTCCTAGACTACTTGCGTGCTGGAGATGAGGTGATGGGTGACCGTGGGTTCACGGTGAGGGACTTGCTGGAGGAGCGTAGGGTGAACCTCATCATTCCAACATTCACACGCAAAGGGTGCCAGCTGACCAACGAGGGGGTGACTCGTATATGCCGCATTGCTCATGCTCGCATTCATGTTGAGCTGGCCATAAGGCGTCTCAAGGTGGCCAAGATTCTGTCACAAACGGTGCCAATCAACTTGGTGCGCAAAATTGACAAGATTCTCAAAATCTGTTTAAGATCTGAGCTAATTTCAAGTGAACATTGAGAAGACATTTAATGTTGCACTTGTACATACACACACAGAAATTCAATTACATACATAGATGCATATTACATAGCCTACTTATACACATATTTCATTCACTGAACATTTTCCAAAAACAACTGAGGTACAGCTCTACTTTTTTTTTTTTTTTACATAACTTGAACAGGAAAATTGTTGTTAGACTACTTACCTAGTTTACCAAAACTGGTAACACTTTACAATAAGGGTCCCTTAATTAATGTTATTTAATGCATTATTAAGCATTAATTAACAGTTTAATAATATGTAAATAACCATTATAGTGCATTACTTAACATTAATTAACACCTTAGTAAATGCATTAATAAGCAGTTAATTAATGGCTACTGCTCAGAGTTAATTAATACAGTATTAAGCATTAGTAAATGTTACATAATGTTATTAGTTATGTATGCATTACTTATTGTTTTATTGTATTAATTAATACATTACTTAATATATTAGTAAAACGTTAATAATGTCTCTAGTAATCATTTACTAAAGGTGTTTATTTGGAGTGAATAAGCATTAAGCAGGGTCATTCGCTAATGTTGTACATGCTACCTGGATGGGCATTAATAAACAACTATTAAGAGTTTACTAATGCTGTGCTGTGTATAACGTCATGTAGCCCTTACCGTGCCTAACTGAAGTAAGGTATTACTTAACATTAGTAACCTTACATAAACCTTAATAAATGTATATAAGTGCCTCATAAGCGTTACTTAACCATAGTTAACCATTACTGAATGCTTTTTGGACCCTTATTGTAAAGTTTAACACATGTATCCATTAGGTAACAAATTATAAATGCTTTACTGCCTCATAAGCATTACTTAACCATAGTTAACCATTACTGAATGCTTTTTGGACCCTTATTGTAAAGTGTAACACATGTATCCATAAGGTAACAAATTATAAATGCCTTACTGCCTCATAAGCATTACTTAACCATAGTTAACCATTACTAAATGCTTTTTGGACCCCTATTGTAAAGTGTAACACATGTATCCATAAGGTAACAAATTATAAATGCCTTACTGCCTCATAAGCGTTACTTAACCATAGTTAACCATTACTAAATGCTTTTTGGACCCTTATTGTAAAGTGTAACACATGTATCCATTTGGTAACAAATTATAAATGCCTTACTGCCTCATAAGCATCACTTAACCACCATTAGTTGAAATGTAGTTGAAGCAATCATATATAAAGAATTTTTAAAAATTTATTTAAAACAGAATAAGACAGATTATCACAGATAGAATCTCAACTCGCACAGAGGAGAGCTTTGAACAAGCATGAACATCTGTTATAAACATGACATTGTAACATGCCAATATGGTGAGGGGGCATGAACCTAGCAGCACAGTGTGTGTATGTGTGTGGTACTGCTGCAGAGCCATATCAGGCTGCCCTCTGTTTACACTGCCTGAAAATGTCCGCTCCCTATCGATCAGTCTTCCCACTTAGTCAGTCTACCCAATCTCCCTGTATGTCAGTCTACTTGTGTCAGTCTACCCATGTCAGTTTCCACACTGTCTCCCCCCTTTCAGTCTCTCACCGTCAGTCTCCCCACTGTCTGTCTGTCTATCCCTGTCTTTCTCTGTCTTGTCAGTCTCCCCACTGTCTGTCTGTCTATCCCTGTCTTTCTCTGTCTTGTCAGTCTCCCTACTGCTTGTTAGTCTACCTGTATTTCAGTCTCATGTCATAGAGTAGCCTGCCAAGCGGACCATGTTGATGCTTTCCTCCAAGCCACGCGTGCCACTCAATGACATAAAGGTGGTCTATGAGCAGCTGCTCAGTGCGGTTTCCCCTTAATCTCCATACTGTCTCTTTATATGACCTCCATGCCCTTTCGATGTGCTGGGTGTGGGCCCCTGTCTCAGCACTGACATAAGAGACACTGTGATTTACTGTGAAATGCCTGTATTACAATGTGAAATGCTGCGGCAAAGCATTTCGATAGGCTCGCCACTCATCACTGATAACACATGAGCCCCTTTTGACATGATGAGCTATGAGTGGCACCAGTTCTCTTCTCCCCCTCTTCTCCACCAAGCGAAGCACCGGCTTCCCTGACCGTCTTCGAGGGCCTCGAGGGCGCTGCCCTGGCTGTCTTCGCCCTGGCTGCATCTGAGTGCTTTGCACCCCCAGCATCCCGAACACCCACTTCCTCCGCTTCCAGCCCCCAGCCATCCTGCCCCTTCCATACTGTGTTTTGGGAAAAATGACAGAACAAGAAACAAGAGGTTATCAACATTGTATCAGATAAATTAATAATGTTTGTGAGAATAGGGGAAAATTTGTTTTCATTAAAGGTTAGGAAGGTTAGAATAGAATGCAAGATTATCATGGAATCCAATAGTCACATCTGTCCGAGTCAATATGATCACTATAAATGGATGATTACTATAGCCAAATTTAAGAGAATTAAGAGAGTTTCTATAGGAATGATTCTCATTCTGTTTTACATCATTATAAGCATGAACATGATGGCCTGCTGTTTCAACTAGGCTTCTGTCGATTGGCAATCCAATCTCTGCGATTGAGAGGACGATTGACAATGGTTTTTTCATGCTGCTACAGCTGTGCAGTGCCACATCCATTGTGCTCTGGCTCAGATGATCGGCGCTCAGACGGAGGGTAGATCTTGCAGTTTTTAACTTTTGTTATACACACAAAGTACAGCCAAACACCAGGCTAAAAAATACAGTATAGATCTCCACATGTGGATGGTGGACCAGAGCATGTGAGGGAAGTGGAGCAGGTGAGAATTTCCTTGCTCACAGACCTGTCAAAAAAAAGCAGCGTTGTACTCTTAAACCCAAACCTGGCATCGTCAGAATCCAGTATGAGTTCGGTTTCGGGTCTCTTCCTTCCCGCAATTTGAACAATAATTGAATCAATTACATATTTTTCTATAGCGTACAGATCCAGCTAAGAAACGAACTGCTTGTGGGTCAGGCATGGGTGGCCCCGGAGTGAAATTGGAGTGGGATGGAGCGCACCATTCTCCCTGCTGGAGGTGGCATACGTGCACTACGCCCAACTTTTACTGATGCGCTTGTATTTGGTGCCTTTTGCATTTTCAATTGGTAAATGTCTTTGACATAACATCTAAACTATTCTTTCTAAACATATTTCTGATAATTGTAAATGATTTTGTAAGGTTTTACCCCAAAATTCTGATAACATTTTACATATTGAATCTTTAATTATTATTGAATATACTACATATTTATATTTCCACATTGGTGACGTGGTTATAATTAGTCTCGTTTCAGACTCTAATATTTCAAATTGATTGTCTGGGGAAGTTCCTCCTCAATTTTGTAAAAATAAGTGGGTGCCTGGGTGGAAACATTTTGTGAATTTAAAAAAGACACTGTTGTAAAACCAACCAAAATATTTTAGGGTGGGCCTTTTGTTGCTAATATTGCTGACGTTTCTGGTAAGGCAGGTGCAAAGCAGAGCTTACCAGCCACTGGTTGATGACTACAGACTAACACAGATTTTCATTTAATTTCATTTACTTGGAACCATGGAAACATTCAAATTGTACCATAGGATATAGCAAACAATTGCATCTTTATTCATGTTCAGAAAGAAGCAGGAAAAAGAAAAATCTTATTTTACCTGCCTATTTTACCTATTTTACCTTTTCATGGAAGCTGCTCGCAGCCAGTGGTAGCACTATTACAAAATCCTGCACCAACTTCCCCAGACAAGTCTCATCCAGTCTCTACCTGAACGTCGGGCATCACAAGACTAAGTCATAATTAGCAGCTTAACAATTTGTAGCAGTTAATATAAAAAGTTACCTTTCTTTTATGTCTGAAGTGGCTCTCATCTATCACCACGAAATGCCTCCTTCCCCCAATTCTCTGTCCTTCTCTCTGACGCAGCCTCTCCATCGCTGTCACGCAGACCTCCCTCAGTTGCTTTGCCATTCTTGAAAGGGTTCTTGAGGACCTAGCAATGTTGTCCATCATGAAATCAAGCTGGCGCAACCTCAGTCCTTGAGAAAACCTTAATATTATAATATAATATAATAAATAATTTCAGTCAAAATCCAATGACTAATGTATAGTAAAAGCCATACATTAATTTAGGCTCACTTAAAGTTAACCTGCCACTGATTTACTTAGTGTGGTGTTGTCAACAACATTCGAAATATAGACAAATATTGCCAAAGTTAGAAATCTCAGTATTGTGACAACACAAGCTTAGTGGGCTACACACATCCAAACACCAAACAAAATCAATGTATTATTAGTCAAACCTGTACACAAATTTCATCCAGTTAAACAGAGACACCTTCGATCTTGTGAAAATCGACTTGTGTCGAATAGACTTCTTGCGCTTGCAGTTGCGTCGCTGACACCTCCTGGAAAATACAATAATTATTGACAGAGGTACAAATTAGCATAGCTAACACAGTGCATGTACAGGTATGGGTAAGAGGCACTAAGCAATATCAACAATTATTCGCTTAATTTTCAACCAATTTCCAATCGGTTTGATGTGTTAAAAACTTCACACATGTAGCTATGATACAGGAGGCTTGGATACATCAAAAATGCCTGTTTTACTACCCAAATACTTAATGTTTACAGCAGTTTCCACATTCTGCTTGTTTGCATGTTCTACTCAAATACAATATCTAATAATAACAATAATAATAATAACAATAACAATAATAATAATAATAATAATAATAATAATAATAATAATAATAATAATAATAATGCTGACCAAAAAAGTTATCCCATAATGTTTGCTAAAGTTACCTACCATTCAAATCGGTCCACGGAGGCTATCTTTTTCTTCAGTTTCATTTTATCATGACACCGGCTGCACTTGACCTTCCCTCTCAGTATTTCTTTCTTTTGGAGCCATTCAATTAATTTGATTTGGTGTTTCTTTGTGGTTTTTTTGCCTTCTGTCAGCTCTATCAGCTTGGTTGCTAACTTTAACCCACGCATGCTGTGCTCCTAAAATGAACCGTGCAGCTAGGTGGATGGATATAATGTTGGGCTATCCCTTTAAAAGCACTGTCCGTCCCGCCGGAAAACTCTACTCCTACAAGGCAGTTCGACTGGTCACCGCGTTAACTCCTGACTTCCGGTGCGCGCCAATGCTGCATTCATGAAAACTTGGAACTTTGGATTTCCGCATTGCAAACTCCCATTTCTGTCTTCAAAGCGTTCCAGACATTGCCATTAGACATTGTTGTGTGATGTCAGACAACTGATTCTCCAAGAAGTCTCTGAATTACCCGAGTGGGAGCACCGACATTTGGTTGGTGCACTTTTTTAAAGTAGGAGGACGAAAAAGCCTGAGTTCCGCGTTGGCTTCAACGCAGCATAACTTTTTCTTCGCGTGCACTGACGGCTATGACCGCGGCATCCAGGGTGAAAGAGCAGGACATATGTCTCAAGATGGATGAGCTTGATGTCTCGCCTCCTCACAGGACCAGGCTTAAACACTCAGAAGAGAAAAGCAGAGAAGGGAAATCCTTCTGGAAAACATGGTAAGATTAAGCTCTACGTTTAACAGTTAGCTCTTAATGTTAACTTTGTGCCACTTTTTTTGCAAAGTTCACAATTCAAGTTGTTATAACAAATACATCTTTCTGACAAAATGTCAACTTTGCAAAAAGATGGTGTCATATTTGACTGAGTGACACTTGTCCTTCATGTGCTCTGTCATATCTATGATAGTGTCATGTCAGTCTCATCACCCTTCAAATAAAGTGTTACTGCTAATGTTAACATTAGGGAAGGAAGCTGGCATACATACCATAATTTAACCAGTCAAATGTAGATAATTTTGGAATTGTTCTGTTCTGTTCTAAATCGGTGATAAGACTACAGAGGCCCCAACTGCCAAAGCTGCCATGGACACCCTGAGAAAGGAAAGGGACAAGTGGAAAGCACGTGCAGAGCTCCTGGAGGAAAAACTTTCAGATGCCACATCAGAACGTGATATTTGCAGGACTCAGCTCTCTGATGGTGAGAGAAGGATCTAGGGTACTTTCAGGATATTTGAATAAAATGGTCTTGGTATATTAGAACTGATATAAAAGAGTGAGTGTGAATATGGCTGAGAGAAAAATGTTTCTCATTGTTCCAAAAACAATAATGCATCAAAATCAATGTTATCAATTATTGAAATAGTCAATGCTGTAATATCTTCATCCCAAATATTCCACTTTGAACCTAATTTTTGGAAAATATTGCATATTTTGTGATTTTACCATTGAAATAAAACAGGGCTTTTAAGAAGAAAAACAAATTATAGTAAACTTTATATCTATGAAGTTGTTGAAAAGATTTGATGTGGTGAAAGTGAGATACATTTTTATTTATTAGATTTTTATTGCACTTTTATGAGAGGGTAGTCAATGAGGCAAATTTGGACATAAGGGTATATTAATTTTAAGGGATGCTCAAGGGTTAAAGAATGATGGGTGTGTACGCTGTGGGTCGAAAAGTTGTGTCACTGCCATGTTTGTTGTTGTAGGTGTTTGTATACTATAACCAGTCAAGCTGATGTAATCAACTATCAATCCTCGCATCCATAGCTTTGGCAAGTCTCAAGGGGGCTCAACAGTCCAGAAGCGAAGACAGTGATGATGAAGTGATGTGGGGTTCCAAGATGCAGCATGACAGTGAAGACGACAGTGAGGACGACTCTGAGTCCAGCTCTGATTCGTCAGAGAGTTCCGATTCATCGCCGGACAGAAAGAGGAAGAAGAAAGGGAAAGGGAAGAGAAAGAAGAGTGGGAAGAAGAGAAAGAATAAGAAGGAGAAAAAGGCAAAGAAAAGTAAACATCGCTCTCGCCAGCGGGGTATGTGAAGCGTATTTCTTGGCTGGCTTGGGCTGTATGTATTCTGTCTGTTGTCCCTACAAGTAGATCAGTCACTCATCACACGCTGATAGAGGGGTGTACTTGAAGGACCAGTAGAGTCCAAATCAAATTAATTTCCCAAAATTATTCACCCCAAACCTGTCCATTTTTATTTAGCATTTCCCCCTCCTTTTTCCTAATTTAGTCTTTGCTATTTCCCTGTGTGTCATGGTGTTTTCTCACTATCCATGGACCTTGTGAGTTGGTGAAGTTGTGCCAGAAAACCCCTTTCTACACTGTGTTGAGGTGTCACATATGGGATCAGTGTGTCCCGCGGCACATTGAACATTGACAGTATAATACAATGATTGTGTTTTTTCTTCTCATCAATCTCATAATTCAAATGATACCTTCCTTCTTGTTCTTATGTTTTTATATTAGTTGGAGGACCAGGTGATGTGGTGAAGAGGTACAAGAAAGTCCTTGCCATTTTCCAGACGGGGAAGAATATGGCCAAATCCTTCGAGAAGTATGGAGTAGACAGACTGACTATTGTGAAGACTGCAGCAATTGCTGAGCTCGCAATAGCTGCTCCAGAAGAATATGATCAGTTGGAGAAGGGGGGGACGGTGGGAAGCTCCTGCGCATAACAAAGAAAGTTTAGACTAACAGACAGTGGGGAGACAGATAGATAGACTAACGGGGGGGAGAGACAGACAGACAGTGGGGAGACTGACAGTGAGAGACTTAAAGGGGGGAGACAGTGTGGAAACTGACAGGGGTAGACTGACACAAGTAGACTGACATACAGGGAGATTGGGTAGACTGACTAAGTGGGAAGACTGATCGATAGGGAGCGGACATTTTCAGGCAGTGTAAACAGAGGGCAGCCTGATATGGCTCTGCAGCAGTACCACACACATACACACACTGTGCTGCTAGGTTCATGCCCCCTCACCATATTGGCATGTTACAATGTCATGTTTATAACAGATGTTCATGCTTGTTCAAAGCTCTCCTCTGTGCGAGTTGAGATTCTATCTGTGATAATCTGTCTTATTCCGTTTTAAATAAATTTTTAAAAATTCTTTATATATGATTGCTTCAACTACATTTCAACTAATAGTGGTTAAGTGATGCTTATGAGGCAGTAAGGCATTTATAATTTGTTACCAAATGGATAAATGTGTTACACTTTACAATAAGGGTCCAAAAAGCATTCAGTAATGGTTAACTATGGTTAAGTAACGCTTATGAGGCAGTAAGGCATTTATAATTTGTTACCTAATGGATACATGTGTTACACTTTACAATAAGGGTCCAAAAAGCATTCAGTAATGGTTAACTATGGTTAAGTAATGCTTATGAGGCAGTAAAGCATTTATAATTTGTTACCTAATGGATACATGTGTTACACTTTACAATAAGGGTCCAAAAAGTATTCAGTAATGGTTAACTATGGTTAAGTAATGCTTATGAGGCAGTAAAGCATTTATAATTTGTTACCTAATGGATACATGTGTTACACTTTACAATAAGGGTCCAAAAAGCATTCAGTAATGGTTAACTATGGTTAGGTAACGCTTATGAGGCACTCATATACATTTATTAAGGTTTATGTAAGGTTACTAATGTTAAGTAATACCTTACTTCAGTTAGGCACGGTAAGGGCTACATGACGTTATACACAGCACAGCATTAGTAAACTCTTAATAGTTGTTTATTAATGCCCATCCAGGTAGCATGTACAACATTAGCGAATGACCCTACTTAATGCTTATTCACTCCAAATAAACACCTTTAGTAAATGATTACTAGAGACATTATTAACGTTTTACTAATATATTAAGTAATGTATTAATTAATACAATAAACAATAAGTAATGCATACATAAGGATAACTAATTACATTATGTGACATTTACTAATGCTTAATAATGTATTACTTAACTCTGAGCAGTAGCCATTAATTAACTGCTTATTAATGCATTTACTAAGGTGTTAGTTAATGTTAAGTAATACATTATAATGGTTATTTACATATTATTAAACTGTTAATTAATGCTTAATAATGCATTAAATAACGTTAATTAAGGGACCCTTATTGTAAAGTGTTACCCAAAAAGGATTACTTTTTTGAATGCAAAGAGGTCAACTAATGTGACTCCATCTTGTAAATATTTTCAGACTTGTATGCTCTAATATGTACAGTATGGATGGGATGTTTTATGTTTGTTTGTTTTTATTTGTAACATACCAAAATGTTGTATTGAAAACACCAATTTCTTTGTGATAAAAACACAAACTAATCAACTGAAATTGTCTTGTTTTCCTCCCTTATTTTCCTTCATAGAGAGCTCTTTTGTTGTCTGTAGCACACATCACACCTGTTAAGTGCTTACTGTATTTTCAAGAGATCCAGATATTTGGAGCAGAGCAGAACCTTCTTTGCAACAAATTCATCCACTAATGTTGGAAGCATATGTGTAAAGTAGAAATTTTGGAGGTGTTTCATGTGTTCATCTGTAAAGACTTTGTCAAATGGAATGTCCAACTCCAGGTGCTCAGTTTGTGTCCAGATAACCAGCTTACAGGTCTGCAGCCGCAGGCACATCATTATCAGCTGGACCTGGAGGGATAAATGTAAAATATGGCTTAGCGTTTATTTTAATGAAGGCTTACAAGTACCCTGTCACATTAGTTCATTCATTTTAATTAAAATGTACCCACCTGGAGGTAGTATCCACGTGGCCCATTGGGGAGAATGAAATAGCTTCCATCTTCTAAGCATCAAATGTCACCAGTTGGCTGACTTAGAAACTCTGCAAGTGATGTGCTGCTCTTTAGTGGACACTTGATCTCTAGGAGCTGTGTTGAGTCCAGAATTCCATCTGGGCTCGCTCCAAACCAGGGATGGTCAGGACACAGCACCAGGCCTCTCCGCTCCACAGTGTGCCCTTGAGCCTCCATGAGCTCTATGGCTGTCTCCTCATTCTCTTTGCCATATTTAGTGGCAGTATTGCCAGTGAAGGTGGGGTGCAAGTGTTCACTGAGGAACTTCTGTGGGTTTGTAGTGCTTCGTTTGGGCACTCTCTTTGCCGTGCTCGCAGTCACTCGCAGCTACCTTGCATCATGCCAAAGTTGTGATGCACTCTGTATTTGGGTCTCTTCACTCAACTTCTCCACCTGAGCTGGGCTTAGCTGAACATTGGATTCATAAAAACTGAGACACTTCCTGCAAGTCAGCATTGTGCTGTGCTCTGTATGGGGTATCTGTAGATCATTCTGGCTCTGAGAAGACTCATCTACAACTAATCTGTAACACTGTTGAAGGGGACCATTAGTCTGCAGCTGATACAGTGGGGCTATCACAGACGAAAGGATGTAAGTTTTAAATTCTCTGTGATCCTTGAACAGTTTGGGAGCACACTCTGCTGATGTCGCACCTGTGGGATCTGATGCTGATGCTGATGAGCCTTCATGAATGTGGTCTGCTTTATGGCATTTAAAATTGATGTGTTTCACCCTTTTAAGCTCAGCATTCTTTCTTGTGCCTGCATTCCACTTTCTCTGTGCATCAGTGCATGATGTCCCTGTCTTTCCCTGTCTCACAGCATTCTCAACCTGATTTGAAAATAAATTAAAGATTCATTCAATCATTCATATCTATTTACCGTATGTTACCAAATAATAGCCGGGTATCAATTAACGCAGGGTCCCCTTTAAACGCCAGGTGCAGATGTATATTTTGATAAATTAATGCCGGGTCTAATTATTATTTATTTATTTTTTTAATCAAGGAAGAAGACGTGACCACTGACACTGCACGTTTTTGTTCGCCTTTTTCACATATTCGTGCTGCTTTCTGTCAGTCAGTATCACATTGATGATCGCCATGGCGATAAATAAATAAAAAGCACGACTTGAAATTCAAACTTTCTGTCGTAAAATATGCAGAGGAAAACTCTGGAGAAGCAGCCGCTAGACGTTTCTCTGTCGACCCCAAGAGAGTGAGAGATTGGCGATAAAAACAAAAAAACGGAGCTGTCCGAGGAGGACAGCAACAGGACCAGGCTGCCTGCTGGAGGGAGGAAGAAGGCCAGCGAGGAGTCTGAGATAAACATGCGGGGATGAGTTATCAGCAAACGGGCACGCCACGAGAGAGTGTCCCGCAAAATGATCAGGGCGAAACAAATGTACGCCACCGTGAGTGACAGCAGAGATGAGGAGTTATCTGGGTGCTGGTTGGATGAATCGTTTCCTCCGCCACAACTTAACTTGCAGAAGGATGCCAGAGAATTCACCGAGAAGCTGGCGAAGTTTGTGACATTTTCATCCCGGATTTTTGTGAGGAAGGAATTTAACGCCTGTCCCAAATAAATGCCTCGTCTGTTAAGTGATTGAAACAAATAAACG
The DNA here is from genome assembly GCF_900880675.1 of Sparus aurata. Lineage (NCBI taxonomy): Eukaryota > Metazoa > Chordata > Actinopteri > Spariformes > Sparidae > Sparus > Sparus aurata. The sequence goes on along the minus strand of NC_044190.1, from coordinate 1,240,108 downwards.
CCCTGGCTACTATTTGGTATTTTATGATATTCCATTCATAGATTAAATATATTACATGATTACACACATTACATGATTATATACGTAACACCGTGAATGAAAAGGAGCAGGAAAAATAAAACTTATGATACCTGCCCCTTTCTATAGTTTTAATTACATTTAATTGACGAATTGACATTTAATTTACTACAAAAATAATCGTTTGTTGCAGCCCTACATCAAAAGCAATGAAAATTATTATTAAAACTACCAGAATGATCAATATATACCTTCCAAAGGATGGCAGCAGCGTGGCTGCAAGATCTGCCTTGACCTGCAACACATGAACACCCTGCTGTTTGTATTTCACCCGATGATGACACTAAAACCCAGGTTCGGTGGTGGGGGACTTTAAGGCTTTGGCTGGGCTCTACGTCTGCTTTAAGGTAAATCAGATTGTGTCCCGCGATCTCTTTTAACAAAATGCGTCCCACCTTATTACTGTGCAGATACTGATACGCCTCAGAGCTTTTCAGGTCATTCATTGCCTCCCCGTCCGAAGCGGCAGAGTTGAGAAAGTAGCTAAATATACTACTGTATGTTATTTTAGGCCACTTTTTTCATGTCATCCTCCCACCCCTTTATATTATCAGGCACCGTCTTGTCTGAGCTGTGACAGCTGGTGTTTCCACATGTTTTAGGTAATCGGCGGAGAAAGATTAGCGCTGACAGCTAGCATAAAAGCGTAAAAACGCCGGTTCCGGTTTATACCAGAAGTCTCACCCATAATTCACGCAAGGGCTCATGGGAGCTAGGAATAAGGTGGATTGCCAAGACCTGCGCTGTGTGCATATAGGCTATTAGAGCAGGTAGAACATTCCCTATTATAATTTCTTGGCTTAATTGTCTATCTGCACCAGGCCTACAGGAGGCTTTGTAGGGTATTAAGAGACAAACATCGTCATTTAACATCGTCAATAAACCCACAAACGTAATACAAATCTGCAGCATTTAAACCACAAATGTAATACCTTTTCCACAAGAGCCGCTGCCTACTACAAACGTAACAAACGATTTCCCACACATGTAATAACTGTTACGTTTGCAGGGATTTCTTTGTGGGGACGTGAAAATCTTTATTGTAATAACTTCCCACAAATGTAATAATACAATGAATAATGGTCGGGGTCGTTGTTGTTTGTTTGTATACACCTACTAAAACTGACCGTGGGTGGAAAATCAAGCTGCTGACTCTCCGCTCCACTACCCACAATCCTATAGTGTCACAGCGACGTCTCTGATTGGTGGAGCTCACTGTTACCATGGAAATGTTTACCAAACCCGCGAATTTCAAGTTGGCTCGTTACTTTTACCACTGACCTCTACAACCGTTCAATTGTATTTGCGCTGAATTCGGTTTTTTTTTATGGTCGCGATTCATCTCGTAGTTCATTGGCTTGGTTCCAGGCTTAAAACTCTTTATATAAGGATTTTATTAAACAGATTTTATTCAATGGAGTGAATAAATGGCAAATTCATTTCCGGAACCGTATTCTTTAAAAAAGTGGGCGGTCGCTGTTGAGCTTTATTTGTGGCATTCCCGCCATTAAACGGAAAACGAAAGAGACGATTCTCAGTTGACAAAGGTAGGAGACTTATTTCCGTTATCCAAATAAGTGTAATTGCACTAGTCTTTTTAGGGTCGCCATATTGATATCTTGCCTTACAGCTATCAATATGTCTAAATCTAGATAACGCAAATTACCAAATGTTACACACACGTGTGGGTAGACTATTAGTCCCTTGTGCCAACGGTGTCTAGCGTTAATGTTAGGGTTACCTTAAGTTAGCTTTTCTTTGCTTGTTAGCTTGTTTTTCTGTGGATACCATAAGATAGTTTACAGTGTGTTTGTGTTTATTAAACGTTTGTGTAAAGACTTTAGCAAGGGCATGGGGTGCATTTGTGTAAAAAGGGTGTGAGATTTTAAACATTAAACCAAGTAGGCTCTTTGCCATGTAAAGATATGTTAGTGGAGTAATGGCGTCCTGAGCAGAGAATGAGGTGACACTCCATAATCTGTGTGTTTTTCTCAGAGTGTATTTCGGAACGCCAGATAGAAACTTGTCAGCAGCAGCAGCAGCACCGAAAGCCGACCGTCAGCCTCCTCAGGCCTGTTTGTGCTCCAACCGCGGCAGGGTTGCCGGGCCTTCCAGCGGCGACAGCACCAACACCCAGGACCGCCTGTGTGGACGGATGAGCTTGTTTTTCGGTGGATAAGGTAAGATAGTTTTTTATATCAAACAGTGTGTTTGTGTTTATGAAACGTTTAAAGAGTTTTGATGTCAGTGTGCTGTGGGACACAATCGGTGACGTAATGAGCATTACCGCGTATCAATGGAATTGAGTGTGTGTGTGTGTGTAACGAGTTATCAAGGGCATAGGTGTGCATTTGTCACACTCCCTCTACGTGTGTTTTTGTCAGTGCAGTTTGAAACCTGCCCCTCAGTAGCCGCAAGGACAACAGCGAGCTGCCCTCAAACATGATTTGAACAAGATTCAAAGTCCCCCTCCAGCCAAAAGTGTTTTTCTTCTTGTTCCTCCAGTTGAATGTTTGAACTTCACTGTACATAAAGATATATATGTGCAGATTTTGACACTTACAGACTCTTTTTTTTTCGCATTCACCTACAACTACAAAATTTCCTGTTCTGACAGTGTAGCTGCCCTGACAGCAGAGCCTGCACTGGAAGTGACTCCATAGAGAAGCCCTGCAGGCAGACGCTTTTGTGGCTACCTCTTGACTCCGATCCATTCAAGCACGGTTGGAGCTTGGAAGGCAGGAAATAAAAGAACAATGGCGTCTGGTGGCGCCTTGCAAGTTGGATGGGTAAGTGGTGAAGTACAGTTCGAATTGCTAATGGGTAACCTGCACATTGTCACCAGTAAGACTGCTGTTGATCAACTTAACATGTATAACAAACAGAGCTGAGTGTATGCAGGTTTTCATTGCAATCAAAGACTGCACGAGAGGATTTCACAGAATGGTACAACATCAACCAGGCAGGAGGAACTAATCGGCAATGTCAACATTAGGTGCTTTCACACATGCAAATTGTAAAATTGATGGTAAGCGTTTTGCTGCAGAAGTAGCAGTTTTTGTTCACACATGTAACGACTAAACGCAAACTAAAGTGCACACTGACTAAGACTACCACTTAATATATTTAAATGTTTAGATATGTCAAATGGCCTCATTGCAAAACGTGATATGTAAACATGTGGATTGAGGCATCATATCTTTTGCTGTGAGCTCTGCTAAGGCCTAGATTATTTCGCTAGATCGTTTTGAATCCGGTTCATAGAGAGTTACGCTCTTGAAAATTTCACTCCGGTGGCAACTGTTCCACATCAGGCCTTGTACAGTACCTCCTTTTTGTTCTACATCTGTTTTTGCAACCTGAAATACTCCCATACCACTTTTTTTTCTTCATGACTAAATTGTCCAACTTTGCTTCTGGCTCAGTGGAGGCTATTTTTCGGTACCACAAACATGTTTTTTGTTGGTGGGCATTTACACAGTCGCATTGGGCCACTTCTGATTGGTGAGAATTACTTTCATACAAGGAGGACAGCATGAATTTGTAAAACCATTGACATGACAGATTAAACACAGGGTCAGACGGGCTGCATAACGTGTATATAAATTGTTTCCAATTTGTATTTGAAAACAGTTATTCGTTCAGACCCAAGTTACAGAAAAAGGCTGCATGTGTGAATGTACCTAGTGAAATCAACCTGGTGCAGTCTTTGGTTTGAATTAAATTCTGCACACACTGGGCCCTAGGGCTGCATGATAAATCAAAATTTTCATCAAAAATGATCCGTTCAGCTGAGCAGGGGTTGTCTGCTCACTCATCATTCTCCCAGTTTGTGTGTCATAGGGCTCAGGAAAGTTAAACAACAAGTGTATCAAGTTGTGGGAGGTGATAAGGGGTAATGTTATTAAGTTGCATTCAACTAAATTTTACTTTTAAGGTTTTCAAATTGATTACCAGAATTATAACATATTTATATTGACAGCCCTTGAATATGCAAGTACTGCAGTAGTCATAAAGTGCAGTAAAACTTTTTTCTTAATCCTTAATGTTCGATAGGCCTAGGGGCCTACAGAGTGTCACAGAGTTATAAATAGGCCTACATTTTCCACTTCAGACAAGAACTTTGGTAAGTTTGGCTAAAAGCTTAATATCAAGCTGATATGCACACTTCAATATTTGTTTATTTAGCGCAGCTTATATTGTCATTGCAATATTTAACAGTGTTATCGGACATTGCAGATTTTCCTCATATCGTGGAGCTCTACTGGGCCCCTGTGGGACAGGGTTTAATACACTTTGGTGATCTAGAATAAAGTTAGCATAATACATTAAGCTTTAGAATGTAAAGAAATTCATGACACCAGTCTTGTGGACCAGTGTGCAATTGGCTTAACCTGTGCTAGCAGGTAATGTATTAGTAGTAATGGTTAGTGTGGATGATTTTGAACCATTCCAATAGTGTTTCTTGACCAAAGTTGCACCCTCAGATATGAAAAAACTGTCATGGCTGTTTTTCTTAAGGTGTAATCTTTTTCTATGTAGGAACTGGTGACAGCCCACACTCTGGAGCGACTACACTCTCGCCTTAGCCAAGCTCTCGTACGGCAGCCACTTGATTTGGATTACCTGATGTTTGTGTGCACTCAAGAGGTAGTTTTCATTAGTGCCTTGGGAAACAATGTCCAAATCCCTCAAGATATCATTGACAGAGTTACAGAACTACACAACTTGCTACACCAGTGCAACCTGCAACTACCAGATGCGGCATATGTGGAATTAAGAGTTGGCCGTCCAAGACTCATAATATCAGAAGATCGCCTCTGCCAGCTTCTTGAACTTGGATACTCTGTGCCAGGGATAGCTCGATTAATGGGAGTGTCCCGCACCACACTATTCCGACGGATGAAAGAACTCAATCCGTCTGTCAAGGGACTTTTCAGTATCTTCACAGATGAAGAGCTGGATGCAAAAGTATCTGACATAAAGTCAAGGATGCCCAATTCTGGGTACCGCATGGTGAGAGGGACTCTACAGGCAATGGGACACCGAGTCCAGTGGGATAGGGTCCGTGCATCCATGCACAGAGTGGACACATTGGGCGTTTTGTCGAGGCTGACAGAAATGGGATGTGTGGTTAGGCGCACATATACAGTGCCCTGCCCCAAATATATGGTACACATTGACACCTGTCACAAACTTGTCAGGTATGCATTGTTAATTCAGTGTTTCCTCTACGATTTGTTTCGGGGGGGGGGGGGGGGGGGGGGGGGGCCTGATAGCCTCTGCTTAGTCTTCTTTTTTAACTTTGAAAATTCTCTAAATTGATACAGTAAAAATGCTTGATTTTGGCTTGGTATGTAGTCCGGGTCATCCTGAACACAGATGTATCATCATTATCACAAGTTATGGAGCAATGTGTTTTACAGCACCTCAAGTTTCAGAAAGGAAGCCATTTGAAGGTCCAAATGTGGGACTTTTAATTAGTAAATTCAAGTTGGTATGTAGTCACAGTTAATTGAAATATATCAGCCACTGTCAGGATGATTTATTATTATTGTTTTCCTCCATCCCTAAATCAAATAAAGTAGGCTAATGTCCCTCACAATTTAGTGGGATTTTTAATTTATTAAGGGACACAGATAACATGTTTTATGCTTCTTGTGAATATAATGCAATTCATCTCATTTCCATATAGGCCTTTTTGTATTTTTTATATACCATGTTAACACGTTATTTTGAAAACAGGACATAGCACAAGGATAAATATGTAACCAACTTTGCCAAGTCTGATGCAGTTAGTTAGTTAGTTACAGTATGTGGCAGATGAACAGTCTCTGGTAGAATAAATCTTTCACAGTCTCTCTTCAGGTCAGACTTTCATACTGCAACACTTGTCTTTGGAAAGTGAGAAAACCGACAGAAAAAATTTGCTAAGCCTCCCTGTTTAATTTAAGTAATGTTACTGGTTAAGACTCACTGAGTTCATTAATGTTAATGGAACATTTTTTCATGATATATCAATAATTATTTGGCCATGAACATCAATAGAGAATACATTCCTAATGTTCATTTAAACTATAAAACTGCATCTACTTTGATGTAAAAGTGACAAAATGGTCTAGTACTTGTTTTTGTCTCTTAATAAATTGTCTTTACAAAAGGTTTTGTGCTCATTAACAGGTACAATATTGTCATCTTTGGTGGAGTAGATGGATTCTACAGAAAGGTAGATTGATATTTAAAAGTTCTGGTTGTTGAATATTAGAATTAAGGACCATACCAGTTTAATTTGGACCTCTCTCCATTAACAGATTTTCCCTGCTTCTAACAAATGTTGTGAATAAATGTAATGTTTTGGTAGATCTCACGCCTACCTTTCACACTGCCATTTGATGCTGAAAAGAGGTGAAAATATGTAGGGCTACCCCCGACCAAAGATTTACATAGTTGACTAGTAGTCGTTAGTTCAAGCCATTAGTCGAGTCGTTGCACATTTATGATATTTAATTATTTAAATTTCTTGGTGGCATCAGAAAATGGTTTTCATAAGGCAGAGTTACATATGCCTGACATCCTTCAAGCAACTTTCAAGCAGGCTTCCCACTCTTTTTTAAGAAAAATCGTTTTGCAGGACATTTTCCTGGAGTTATTGACAATACAGGACAACAGTTACTCACAAATGGTCATATAATTTTCAGGTAGGCTAGCATTGAGAACCTGACGTGCCAGATGGTTTGTTACACAGAACTATCTGGAATTACTTCCTTAGAAACTGTTTGGAAAAGGGCAGGCACTTTCCAAAAATACTTGGCCAGTGATTGGATCAGTTGCAAACACTGGCTTATACTCCAGGGCCCTCCATCTAAACCTTGAACTTGGACAAAAATTGATTATGTCCTACCTCTGTAACAATTTGAAAATGTAAAAGTAATAAATCACACCATAATGTATACTGTAAGGTGTGTATGTTACTGTCAAAGCATTGTTTAACAGGTGGTATTGTAATGGTTTGTAACATGCACCCCTAGTAAGAACAAGTGTGCCAGACAAAGAAGGGGTATGTAAGGGGAAGTTAAGTTAAATTTACTTTTGTCCCAAAAATAACCACTGATACTGACTACAGTTGTCCTAACAACTACAGTTTCAAACAAATTACGCACCAAGGTAGCATGGGTGATCTGAGTGAGGGACTAAAATAACATTTTTAAAAAATTTGGACAACATAGTTTATTTGCAGTATATAATGACTCTTTAAATGTTCAGGTTTTTGTGTGCCTCGGTAGCTCACCTGGTAGAGCACGTACCATTTAAGACTCAGCCCTTACCGCAGCAGCCACTGGTCAAGTCTGGCTTGTTGAGCTTTGCTGCATGTCATCCCCTCCTTCTCCCCTGCCTTTCCTGTCAATCTGTCTTTATCTAATAAAAGCTGAAATGCCTAAAGAATAATCTTTAAAAAAGACCATGTACAAGTCTGTACAAGCTAATTAAACATAACTGATATCTACTTTGTGTGAACTGTGGATTAGGTTTGATTTATGTCATGTCATCTTAGAGAAAGGGACTTGATGTGATTTATTCATCATTATTTTCTGGATAAGTACTAGCCGAAACAGGTTTCATTTGGTAGATCTATGCACTTGATGGCAAACATGACTGTCAGCTATATATAAGTCTGCCTGAATAGTGTTTTAACACTAATGAATGGGCTTGAAGTCATGTGAAATGACATTGGGAAATGTGGTCAATTTGTATTGGGACAATAATTTCCATCCTTTTCCAACCTTTTTGTAGATCATGTACCTGGGTGCAGCGACAAACAACTTGGCAAACACAACACTGGCTTTCTTCATAGAGGCCACAGAAAAGTTCGGATTTCCACTCAGGTATAACATTGGGCAATTGTTTTTGTGTATTCCCCAAGTATAATGTAGGAAAAGCTGCATTACATATGATGCATACAATAAAATAAAGAATGCATATAATATTTTTGTTCTTGCACATTAAAGGAGACATTATGTATCTTAAACAATTTCCTATGACTTCCTTGAATCTCTTGGACATGTTTTTGGTTTTTTTGTCTTAAGAGATGGCACACATAAAAGTGAAAATCCAAATACATTTCAAATAAGTGTCTTCTATGAAGTCGAGGGGAACAAAGTACTTTTACAAGGCACTGAAGATTGTTTTTCTCAAAATATCTTGACAAACAACATTCTTGGCTTGTTTCAGAGAGGACAGAGTACAGACCAAGGAGTGGAGAATGTAGACGTTGCACGTCTCATGTTATCTGCCCGTGGGCCTGAGAATGGAAGTTTTATCTCAGGGAAAAGTGTTCACAATCAAAGGTAACTTTTTCTTCCTTTTTCTCATGATATGCCTTGTGGAATTTCACTTGGAAAAATATCACTGCAAACAACAGTCCTGCATCAGGTCGGGATCGTACTGGAAATCTAATCACATGAATGTTATTGTGGGTTGGATGTCTCGCATTCAAAAGCACTTTGCATTTGTAATATATTTAAATTTTAAATAACAAACTCAAGTTAACACATAAAAATGAAAAATGTGGGGAACAAACAGATGAATTCGTATATTGTGAGACTTAAACTGAACTTCTACTATGAAATGTCCCATCTAAGATGGTGGCTGGGACTGCGTGTGTGTACCATTGGACTCAGTCTCCCAGAATGCCTCAGTCTTCCACAATCCTCCAGATATTCATGCTTAGGTGTGAATACCGTGATAACAAACCCACCATTATTCCTGTCTTCTCTCTACTCTTCTCTTCACCCTTTGAACCTCTGGAGAGAGCTCCTCCTCTCTGATGGCTCTGCACAAGGCAGATACACTGGACTTAAAGGCAGCAATGCCATAGCCTGCAAACTGGGCATAGCATATCATAGCGTAACAGAACTCGGCAAAGCACAGAACTGTTTAACTTCAATCAATTTACATGTACTGATTGGTTTCAATGTTATTCACTCAGCTTTATTTTTTTTTTGTTTTTTTTTTTGTCATTGTTAGGTTGTTGTGTCACCACATAAATAAGTTTGTTAGTTAGTGATGTTTCACAAAGACACAAGGTCTTGCATGTGAACTAACATCCTCCTTTTCTACATGGCACATTATCCTAAACTGATTACATACACACTGCTTAGCTTTACCAACAGCCATAAACAAAGAGTAAGCAGCTTCAAGGTTTCTGTCCAACTCAGGCCGGTGCTTTCAAATTCTCCCGCCTGTTTTTGGCAAGTTCTTTGTCTGCCTCCCCCTCACATGCGGCCTCAGTCCCATGCGCTCACTGAGTCTCAATCTTCCTTGTCATACCTCTCCATGTGGTCTCAACCACACATGCTCTGTCTTACACACCAAACATACAGTCTTTTTTAGAAGAACCGTATTTCATTTAAATTTGCTTGGGCTACATTTTTAGGGGAATGGAAACAGTTGAAATTAAAGGGATTATTAAATGAAATATTTGCAAGTCGAATCATGTTGCATTTGATACAACAGTACAATAATTTAAATTGGTCTAATTTTGATACATCTGTCTCATGGGGCTGCCATGTATTTGCTGTCATGGATACGCATGTGTAACATGTAGGTTAGAATGTTAGAATGTAGTAGACTGCTAGAAGTTTTCCAACAAGGGACATGGTGTATCCATAACACAGATCTGTTAATATTGGGCTACATTTTATTATGTTGTAAAACAACTTAATCAAACATGACATGATTATTTGACTTGCCAAATGTGACTTAATTTTGAGTGATCATTTTCATTGCTAGTGTTTCTACTCCAGTTAAATGTAACGGCCATTGGTTCAGGTGTTGCAACAATTTTATGTGGGGCGGGGTGGCTCACAGAACAGAATCTGTCACGATGGGTATTGATTCAGTCTCAGAATTAATGTGACAAATGCGGGGTGGTTGTTCAAATAAAAGGAGCCGTGTTGTATTGCATGTAGGCAGAGTGTGTTAAGGTTAAATATGGACAGAGCCTCTCCACTCATGGTGTGCAGATTCTCCAATTCTCTCAGCCTGGTGTTTACCCTATTTCATTTAGTGGTGGTAGTACACCATAACAAGTTGTAACCATAATCACGGATGTTGAACAAACAAATCAGGGAAAACACTAGTCCTCAAATGTATTAATTTCTTTACATTTAAATGTACACACCCATATTAACTTGTTGCAAAGTTCCATTTGTCACTGTTGAAATGCAAGTACGTTTGATGTTAATTATTTCTTTATATATATATATATATATATATATATATATATATTAGAATTGAGAGGCTTTGGAGAGATGTGTGGGATGGGGTCACATCCATCTACTACAACATTCTACACACCCTGGAGGAGGGGGGCATGCTCGATCTCAGCAGCAGTGTTGACTTGTTCTGCTGTCACTACGTTTTCCTGCCCCGCTTGCAAGCCAGCTTGAAGACATTCATAGAGACATGGGACAACCACCCCATCAGAACGGAACAGAATATGACCCCCAGCCAACTTTGGGAAATGGGTCAGGAGCTGTATCCAATCACTGACCCAGAGAACTTTGAGGTAAGGCTGTTTTAGAATTAAAGCCCACTTTGCTATTGTAATGTTAACAAAATGTAACTTCTGAACCAAAACTATGGGATGGGAGAAATGTTTATTTGCACTCAAACGTTTGTTTACTGTTGGCTGCAACCATATTGGGTACCAGGTTCAAGCCCACTCTGAACCTTGAACATGGCCTCTATGTGCTGTGCAGTTTGATGTGGTAAGGAAGGAAGAATCTATCGCAGTAAAGATACTGAGCTAGACATTTTTGTTTAACTAGAAACAGCTGTTCTGTCACAAACATCAAAGCCACCAGACTCCATTGACAAATGGTACTTTTACCTCGCATAACACAGGAGTTGCTTGTGTTATTGTGTGATAAAGTAACCACTGAAAACACCAAAGTAACACTATAATAATGATGTTGGTGTCTTTAAATTGTTATTTCATCACACAAATCAATAACACACACAAACTGATGGATCAAGGCAGTGAGAGACCAGCAACACCTGTATTCTGAGGTAAAATTACTGTTTTTGTCAATGGACTGAGTGACTACGAAAAATAAACCTTTTCAAAGTTTGACAATGAATTTGAAAGCCTTTTTATTAAGCCATGATTTCTGAAAATCGCTATAGGCTAATTACCTATGTACAAGTCAACATCAGAAACCTATGTAAATACACTGCGAAGTAGTGATAGACTGATAATTTGGGCCAATTTCTGTCATTTTCAAATAATTTCCATTGGCTGATGTTCCATGGCCATGGTATAAGAACTGTTTTATGTAGTGAATCAAAAAATACCCTTTTCAAATGGTAAATAAATGCATATGCTTTCCAACCACTGTGCATTCTGGGAAGGGATGTGGAGGCGGTGCAGGATTACAAGTACCTTGGTGTTACCATCAACCACAGACTGGACTGGAGATCTAACACTGAAGCTGTTTACAAGAAGGTGATGAGCAGACTTTACTTCCTGAGGAAGCTGAGATCCTTCAATGTGTGCAGCAAGATGTTGGAGATCTTTTATCAGTCTGTGGTGGCCAGTGTACTTTTCTTTGCTGTGGTTTGTCGGGGAAGCAGCATCGGAGCCAGTGACACCAACAGACTCAACAAACTGATCAGGAAGGCTGGCTCTGTGATTGGCTGCAAACAGGACACTCTGGAGGCTGTGGTGGAGAGGAGGACACTGAAAAAACTGTTATCCATCATGGATAATCCTCTCCACCCTCTCCACCTCACACTGGTCAGACAGCGGAGCACCTTCTCCGGAAGGCTGCTTCAGCTTCGCTGTCGTAGCAACAGATACAGGAAATCTTTCCTGCCACAATCCATCACTTCATACAACAACTCTCTCACCTCTGTCTGACAGAGAACTCTGGTCTCTCTACTGTTTTGTTGTATATATTATTATTGTTATAGTTTATTTTGTTTTGTTTTATATATTATTATTGTTTATAGCACACTGTGCACTGTATATATACACTATGTATATATTGCCCTCTATTTAAGTTATGTACAAAGTGTTTTATTTTCGGACCCACTACTGCTGCTGTAACAAAATAATTTCCCAGTCTGGGATCATTAAAGTAATTCTATCTATCTATATCTGTGAACTATATACTTTGAGATTACAAGTACTGTTGGTGTAAATGTTTATTAATCTTTTGGTTTTTTTTCTTGGGGGGGGGGGGGGGGGGGGGGGGGGGTTAGGTTGGCATTCCGGAAATCAGCTGGGAGGAAAGTGGGCATGCTGTAAATCCTGTTGCAGGAGTGATAATACCCACTTTGGATAGCCCTCTCACAGAGCAGGAACTGGAAGCTCTGCAAAATGCCTTTGACCCAATGGGTCCCTCTGACTCATTTGGGTTTGACATTTATTTGAATGTCCAGCAGTATGTGTCCACTGTTCTGTCTGCACTACTGTAGGACACACTGTCTCTCAATCCTCCCTGTGTGATGCCAAAAAGCAGTGACAGATTCATTTTCATGTTTTACATTTGACAAAAGATGATGACTAATATAAATGTCTGTGTGGTATCAGATGAAAACCTTTCATCTCTCTCTGGGTGTAAAAAGAATCAGATTTTATGAACAGTTAAAGTATTTTATAAGTATATGTTTGGTTATGTGTGGCTGGCTGTTAGCTTTGTGATGAGTTCAGACACCTGCCCCAGGCTTCACCTACCTGCTGCAGAGATATTACTCACTAAATATTTTTTGTGTATTTTCTAATGTGCTCCACACAGTTGTTCAGAAACTGAATTTGGTGATGTTCATCTTTGCTTTCTACCTTGAAACTGTAGCCATTTCAGAGATCATGAGGTTGAACATGTGTCTAAAGTATCCGTTTTTTGAATTTGTTGTTTCCTAGTAAGCAAGAGGTGTGAAGCAAGGACGTAAAACGCAACTTAGCGGAGGCATACAACCGTGATGTGGCGACTCTGGTTTGGGGGGGGGGGAGACAGTGAAAGAGAGGATTTCCTTTATTTACCTCCTCCTACTTATTCAGGCTGCCTTTTGCTCTCCCTTTCTTGAACTTCTGTCTCATTCTCGATGTCACAGTCAAACTGAGTGCGGGAAATAAATGTCAGTCATTCTACACGTCAACTAGATCCATTTGCAGTTTGGTGAATTAGAGTTTCAGATTCTGTGTCCTGCGTGTTCTGTTGTCTCCATGAGCTGCGATACAGGCTGCAACTGCAACTGCTGACTGTGTTGGTGAGTGGCCAAATCAGCGGGCTGAAATACAATGACACAAGTCCATATACGAAACTGAGGTCATTGCAAACCAGAGTCGCCACATCACGGTTGTATGCCTCCGCTAAGTTGCGTTTTACGTCCTTGTTTGTCATACAGCCTGAAAATGTGTCCTGATTCCACATGCTCTTTCTTCACTCTTGAAAAGTGACAAAATTAAGGACATAGACTTTTGTTTTTTATTATTTGCCTTTTTATTGACATTCTGCATCAAATGTGACATCTGCATCCATTTCAATTATTAGTCATAATGTCAGCATGAATGTCATTTTTTCTAGTAATAACAGGAAAAAAAGAATGAATAAATGTATGTGTGACCTGGCCTTACCCATTGTCATTTACAAGTGTTTAGCTGTAAGAGTCTTTATAACGTGTTTATCTCTAGACACTAGCTTCATAATCTGTCTCCTGTATGATCACAGTCTTATCATCCCTTCTGGTGTCAGTCTGTAGTTTGCTGCAATTACCTTGCCTTCTCATTGGAGACTCTAGCCAAATACTTGGAAAAGCTCCTGTATACATCCATGTCAATGCTCATTCAGTGGGGATATGACCCAATAGCTGAACGACTAGCCTATATCAACTTTAGGTAGCTAGTTTCTGTTATTCTCTTAAGGAAAAATCTTGCTACAAGCACTCTTCACAGAGACATCTCTGGGTTAATCAGCCATCAGGCTATTAAGTAATCAACTATAGCCAACTTTTCTTTGCTAATGATTAGCTTACTAACTCTGCCTAGTTCCAAGGGTCATTTATCATTTTGACAACACAGGGTCAAAAAACGATAACAAGTTTGCCGCCTCTTCCATACAATTCCACACTTGTAACTACATTTAAAACATGATAGGGACATACCATGAAACTACATATACGGTTAATTTTATTGTGAGAACCCTGTGCAGAAGGATGTCTCACGGACCACGCCTTCCAAATTGTCACGGTTCAAGTGCTGCTGACATAGTAACGTCTGGATATTACAACTTTGAACATCGTGTGTCTGTGATCATTTGATGAATATGATGACCCGCCCTATCATACTCAGTCATGGTGCACACTGCAAATTCAACGTCTATGCCAATTCAACATGAGGCATCCTAAAAACACAACAGGGCACAACAACAGTCAGAACATGTACACAAAGCATCAAATGGAAACACAGCACAACAAGAACAGTCTCATAAACACTTGAAAATTAAAAAAATTACTCCCATGAGCCTTTGCGCCATCAGCGCTCACCGTCTACAAACGGTACTCTTCCGATCACTACAATATACATATAGCCTCAGGAAACATTAGCAGGTCAGCTAGCAGACTATGTTACCACTAACTGCCACCACAAATGCCTTTCATCTGAAGGAAGTTTTGTGACACAGACATGAATAAAGTAAGGAGGTTAGCTTGACATAACTTACTTAACATTACGTTACACAGTTTTGTGTCAACTCTGATACAAGCACGCAGCTCTGCCCCCTCTACTCGTTGTGTACGCTAACGTTAACGTTACATTATGGCTCTGAGTGACTTTTCATAATTAATAAAGTATGAATATAGCAGCATAGAAGCAGCTAGTTAGCTAGCCATGCTGCTGCTCCCCCCTTCATCAATCTTGCAATTAGTGACAGCACTTGGTTTGGTCTTCTTCTTCTGTTCAGTAAAACAGCGTCTATCAATGTTGCATTAGGGCCATCTACTGGAAGACACACAGGAGTTACGAATCGTGTGACACAAAACGGCGCGGAAAAACAGTCCCAAAAGATCCACAGCAAAAATGAAGATTCACAAATACATTTCCACCGAAAAATACTAAGTTAATATGCAAATGATGATATACAAGTTAGATGGCACAGATAAGATTCATATTTACAGATACAAATCTGTTAGTCTCAGATACGGATTTGATTTACAGATACAAATCTGTTTGTCTCAGATACGGATTTGATTTACAGATACAAATCTGTTTGTCTCAGATATGGATTAAATTTACAGATACGAATCACTCTGCATTTATTTGTGAATAATATTGGGACTGTTCTAACTCCATACTTTTTTTATTCTCAGCTACGCCGTAATAACGTTAACTGTTACATTACATTATTTTGTCCGACATCTAACTTACTATCCACAACCATACTAGTCAGCTGCAAATATGATTTGACCTGGAAAAAATTCTAACAAAAGGTTTCTTAGTGGTTTACAGTAGTATCAGATGTACTTTAAAACATACTAAAAGTTTACCAAAGTTTGACTCCAGGAAAGGCCCCATTTTCAAAATGGCGGCCGTCAGGTCCTTAAAATGACCATTACTCCTTTGTATTCCTCCTAGACCAGGAACACTGGTGCCTGACACATGTTTTGGCCATGTCATATTTAAATTAGCATATTTGCATGATAGATAAGTGATTACAAGTACAATTATATATTAAAGCAAATGGTTAGAAGCATAATTTTGTGAAAAATAAGTACTATTTCCCTTAATTAATTGCATATTTCTCCTTTCTCATATTGTTTTGACTGGTGTTGGTGGTTTCTGTGGTTCATGACCATTTTTTTTATTCCAATAAACAATAAATTAATTAGAACTGTGTGGTACTGTAAAATTAGTCAAAACAGGGCTGCCACGTGAAGGCTCAGTACCGCTAACCCCTTTTTTTGTGTGTTTTATTTTTTTATATATTTTTTTAAAATATTTTTTATAATGCATTTTGGGGTTTTTTGCCTTTTGTTTATATATATATATAGTTTTTTTGTTTTTTTTTATCCTTTTCTTATTTATACATATCTTGTTCTATATTCTTCGGTTGTTTCCTCTTTTTCTGGTTAGATTTTTTTTCACACTTTTTTGCACCTTCACTAGATTTACCTCCCATAGAGGTTGATTATAGTGATTCTCACAATTCCCAACTTGACATGGTCCACAAGCAGGCATGCATGGTAGTCCATATGCTCTGCAACTGCACCGTTGTGTTTGGCAGGCAGTTGTGCAATTACAGTGGATCATCTGAAGGAGGCTGTTTGGGGCAGCAGTCTTTCTGGTCATAACTGGCAGGAACTGGTTGTCCACCAGTTTCCATCCCCAATACACTGTGTTCATGTCACCTTCCTTTCCAATCCACACCATGATCTGGAAGTAAACTCTTTGGCAGTGGTATTTGGTTGAGGACTCAGTTGGAGGCAGACGTTCTGGGGTGACAAATGATTTGGCGGTGACGATTTTCTTGCTAAAAAGGTTGTAGCACAAAGACGCAAGTGAATCGGTACTCTTTCCGCCAAACAACACTGCCATTGCCTTGGTCCCATGGTCCTCTATGACATTCCTTGCTTGATGTGGGAGCAGAAACACATTTGCACAGGACTGGATGGTTGATACCCCATTCACAAGTTTCTGGAATGCTGTCTGTTTGCCAACACTAAAAATGCGTGAAGTTGTGTCACATCCTGTGAAGGCGTGAATAAACAGCAACTGGGAACACAAGTCACTACCCAGGACTTGTTTCATCTCACTGATGTTGTACACTTTAGTAGCTTTGGACTTGTCTGAATGAAAATAGAGGCCTCTATTGTTCGTCCCAGCATAGTAGAGGAGAAGAACTCGTAAGTCTGTATCCTCCCCTATCAAGGTTGTGGGCTGATGTTCTGATGCCTTGACTGCAGCTTTGACAATGTCCACATCTGCATCACCTGATGCATTGATAACAGTGCAGCCCTTCTTCTCCAGCTCCTCGGACAGAAGATTGATAAGTCCTTGTTTGTTGCGAGATCTGGAAAGGAAATCATCCTTTCTTCCCACAAACTCAGTCTCTGCATTGAAGTTAACGATGGGGTGAATGTTTTCACCACGTCTCTGATTTGTATTGTCTTTGATGGAAGGACCTTCACTATAACCATCAAAAATGACTGTTGCTTTACCATAATGCCGTATAGTAAAGTCTGCATATGACTGTGCAATGGCACCGTAACTGTCACCCTTTTTCCATGCCAAGCGGTGAACCAGGGAGCCACCGTCAAGGACATAATGCTCAGTTGGAGGGATGGAATCCAGGACAGTTTTGATTGATTTCTTGCTTGAGAACTCAGTGACTGCCTGCGCTAGTTGGGGCTTGTTGGCTTTACGGAAGATTTCCCTACCTTCAAACAGGGCTGCAGGAAATGAGCAGAGCTCATAGCTCATTACATCTTCCAGTGAAAACTGTCCAGTTTTCGACATGATCAGGAACCGTTGGAACAGCAAAGCAGGATCAATGGTTCGGTCTTGGGCAACTTTGATGGTGAAGTCATCTGCAAAGTTTTTTGCCCGGTCTTTCCGTTTGAAGGATATTCCAAAAACAGGTTTTTTAATCATCTTGTCAATGATCTCATTGCCAACAGTCTCAAACTCATGCACATTCACCTCCTCTTTGGCAACAACACCAGTTACTATGTTTCTCAGAGATGGGTCTGGAGAGAATGGTGTCCAAATGCTAAACTTCTCCTTTATCTTTTCTAGATCGGAGTGATCTCTTTTCATCCTTGTTTCTGAGGATTCTCGGTGCTGCTCGCTGGTCGTGTAGGTGAGGTCATTGAATTCCTGCATGGTGTTGTTGTATTCAGATGTGATGGGTGTAGACATGGTCCACAATGCTCGCATTTCTTCAGTCATTCCACTTCCATGGGTCAAGCCTCCGCTGCTTTTCAAGGATCAGAGCTAAGGCCTGCCCAGTACTAGTTGCTGCGACGGATCACATGAAAACCCCTGGAAAACTTGTTATGTACATCAGGGTGTCTGGTCTCGAGTTGGCACATTTCTTGGAGGTAGAAATATGCCGATTTCAGGTAGTTGTAGTGCCCAGCGGCAGCAAATATTTGCAGACAGTCCAACATTGCGCGCAAGTGCATCTTCCAAGATCCTGTACGATCTGCTTTGATCAGAGCTCAGGCTGTCTGCAGCATCTTCTGATAATTTACCCACAGCCGGCTGGTTTTTGACCTTGTGCTAAGGTCTACCCTCTTTGTTTCCACCTTTTCCTTGATTTGGTTCAGCATATCTGATGCTGCAGCACTCTCCAAAGTTGTTTCATTCTTTACCATGGATGAGTACATCTCTCCAGCTTGGTTCACCAAAGACTCAAACTGTGAGTCATCCTCCTGCAGCTCTGACACAACCAGGTGATTGAGACATCTGTCCACCAGCAAATGTCCACGAAAAGCTCTTTGCACTGACTTTCCAGTCATCATGTGCTGGACGGTGTTTGATCCATAGACAACTTCCATAATGTTCCTGAGTCCTGTGTCCTCCATCAGTGTACCTATTGCACCAAGCAGGTTCATAAAAGTATGAAAACCTCCAAGCATTAATACTATGCTTTTCAGGGGACTAGTCTCGGGTGCATCAATGATGATCTCTGCTGCTTTCCAGTACAATGGCTGATCAAACGTAATAATGGGCGGAGCATTGTGTTTGATAGCCAGGTCACAAACAAAATCCAAGGTGGACAAAATACATGTTTTGTCTCCAGAGTACAGGTCAATCATTGGCAGGAACACAACTGATGATTGGCCTGGATGTTCTAGTCCTTGATGAATGATATGCATCATTCCCTGCCACCCTGGGGTTTCTTGTCTGAAGTTCAGTGAGAGCTCCCACAGGACATCAACTGTTCTGTCACAGTTGATCAGTGCTGGCGAGTTCATTGAACATGATGGTTTGGTGTACATGTTTCGCAAAGCGATATTCGATGACTGGGATTTTACTTTGCACTGCAAAATCTAGGTTGGTAATTTGTCTCCTTGGAATGATACGGTCCTTTTTTCGCCCTGGAGTGACTGCTGCTATGATTCCCATTCCATGGAAGGTCCCCTTACCATCAATAGTAAGGATGTTGTGGTCAACATATTGTCCCCAGCAAAAAAAAGTGCCATGTCCAGCACATCTTTGTCGTCTGCTAACATATCTGGGGCTACTGAATCTGCTGCATTCTTTTCAAAAATAATGCAAAACTTCCTTGTATGATGAAGCAAATCCCATTCCATGAAGGGTATCCACCAGGAATTGTGACCAATACATATGATGTGCCTGCACTGCAAGGCCAAGTTGTAATGGAGCTACCACAGCACGTGGTCGTGCTGCCTGGACAATTGCCTGTCCAATTCCTGCAACCTTTCGGCTTGTCTCCTTACCCACAAAAAGGCCATTCAAAAGTGTACGGAGAGTCTCAGGAACAAATGAAAGGGCAGAGTCAAGCTCAAGTGACTTTGTGCTCGGATACTTATCGGTAACGGACAGAACATTGGACTTTATATCACTTTTAATCAATCGTGCAGCTGTTTGAATGATCGCTTGTTTCTGGGATTCCTCATCCCTTTCTGGATCGCTGAAATAAGATCGTAGTATTTGTGATGTCTTCTCTCTCATTGTCACTATGTCATGGAGGCCTTCTCCTTCAGTGAAATGTATATTGTCGTGGTACTGTTCTCTCAATTTTCTCTTGAGGTATTTATTATTATTATTATTATTTATCTTCTTTTTTGGGCCTGCCAGACTTTCTGCGCTTTGCCTCTGGGTCTATCTGGAACTGTATCGGTATATTATATCCGTTATGAAAACTACTACTGCATAAGTGGTGGTAAACACAGTCTGCAGCATGTAGATCACGGCCATAATACTCGATTCTGCCTTTCACAGTGAAAGCCCATTGATCTGCACGATTGTCACAACACTCAAGAATGGACAATTCTTTAATTCAATTAAAAACTAAAATTAAAATAGGCCTAATTGTTGAAAATAATATGTAATATTTGAGTTACATAAAAATCTTTTTTATTTGTTTTCTTCCTAATTGTCCTTGAAATATTGGTCAAGAACCCCCCCACCCCCAACACAAAAATGGTTTGGCCCCGGAGTGGAGGGACAGAGTCAGGCTACCGGTGAAAGAGAGAGAGAGAGAGTCGCAGTGATGCGGGATGGGCCCGCTGCCCCGCAACGTAGGGACAGAGTCAGGCTACCGGTGAGAGAGAAAGAGAGAGAGAGAGTCAGGCGGGATGGGCACGCTAACCCGCAACGGAGAGTCTTAGCAGGATGGATCAGAGACTGATCACACACTTCATTTCAGCGATCCTGCATTAGGGCCAACTAGAAACATGTCACACCAGCAGTAGCCTAAAATACAATGGTAAATATTAATTTATTTCCTGCTAGTGTCAGAATTCCAATACATATAAAGAGTGTATCTGGCAACAGCTTATGTGTAGTTTGTTAATGTTAACCATCATTGTCAATGCCTGTTACTTGTCTTTTGCAGACAGAGATGTGAGGAGAGGAGAGGAGATGAAGAGCAGAGGAGAGGAGAGGAAGGGAACAGGAGAGTAAGAGCAGAGGAGAGGAAGATCAGAGGAGAGGAACAGGAGAGGAAAAGCAGAGGAGAGGGAGAGCAAGGGAAAAGGAGAGAGGGGAGCCCATCTAAGATTATCTCATCCCGGGCCCAGGCAAGACTGTCAGCTGGCCTGCATAAAATGACACTAAGCATTTGTCTGAGAATAAGACATTTGTGCTGTAATTTCAATGAGGCAAGCTATATCAAATGTCAGTATCATCTTCCACCATCTTCTGAATTAATGAAAACTGTGAATTTAGCTGTGTTGGGTTTTTAATGCCACCTTTAGACTCAAAAACATCTATAGAGGATGCATTACATATATTACCTTATTCAAATTGAAATGAGTGACCATTTTAGAGAGTTCACACACAGGCCTCTGTTCGGGTTAATTCAGAGTTGTTTATGATCAAAGTTATACAAATCCAATTTAAGTTACTTTTGGGTACAATAACATTACATTGAATGCCAAGTCTGTGCTTTAGCAAAAAAAGGGTTATGTGTCCAAAAACTACTGAGTAGGAGTTACATGACATAGGCTAAATAGTTTACATCTCTGGTTCACCCCAAACAAAGATAAAGGTTAAAAACTTACAGTAATCTCACAAAACCATGTATTCCATAAGTATGTAATCATGTCAGTTTGCAATTTAGACAAGTCCAATGGATTCATAGACCCAGAAAACATGGGGTTAGACACCAAGATTACTTGGCTAGGTCAAATAATGAAGGAGTTGGGATATTTCAAGGGCTTCCTGCCCATCTTGGACGCCATCTTGAAAATGACACCTTTCTAGTGGTCAAACTTTGGTAAACTTTTAGTATGTTATTAAGGACACCCAATACTACAAAAAACTGCTGAGAAACCTTTTGTTAGAATTTTTTCAGGGTTAGGTGTTTTTTTTTCATATATGCAGCCGACTATACACTTTTCACGCGTGTGCTAATTTTTTAACCAAGGTGTGAAACGGGGGATGTAGTGCTGGCTGGGAAGACTGTCTGCCAGCTCCGTATCCCCAATAGTAATTTCTGTTTATCCGTGTGTACTGCGTTTCAACATCATGCACTAATCCCAATTAATAACGTTACATCGTTGCACAAGCTGACCAGTCGTTATTGCTAACAACATATTCAAATAAAAAAAAACGTTAAACTGATATGTTCCCTTTTTCCCCTCTGGTTTAGGTGTACTTATGTTTAGATGCATAACAATGCTTACAGCGCCTGAGAATGTCTGCTTGTTGAATGAAAATGTAACTATTCAGTCATATTATGTCATCAAACGTCACTTAACCTTTCACATTTACAGGTTATCAGAAGACTAAATCAGCTTCAAAACTCACCTTCCTGCATGGCAGACCACCCTGGCCTCGTACCAGTGTGCATTCTCACTTCAGAATGCACTAAATATCTACAGAGCAGACTATGGGCCTTTACATCTGAGGGGAATAGAACATTAAGTGGGTTTTTTTGCATACCGTAAAATATCAAATAATAGCTGGGGCGTTTATTTGTTTGTTTCAACCACTTAACAGACCAGGCGTTTGTTTTGGACAGGCGTTTAATTGAGACCCTGGTTAATTGACACCCGGCTATTATTTGGTAATATACGGTATAAATTCTGTTATTGTAAAAAAAATATCAGTAATGAAATAAATTCAATTTTCCACTTTGTTACATTGCTTATTTTTCTTTTTGAAAGGCAGTTTGACAATTGTTAAAATGTTACATATCAAACACTAGAAAAGATAAATTTCTGCACAAAATCAATTTGCAAGAACGCAATTTATTAGCAACATCTACACCTAGGTCTATGACCAACTTGCTGCTAATAAATGGTGGAAATACAAATTAGATATTGTGCAGAAATTTATGTTTTGTACTTTTGGATACTCATCCCACTCCTATGAACCTGTCTCTTGATGATCATAATTCTTATGTCTACATGTCAAACACTGAAAGTACAGAAAACAGCTTATATAATTTTATTTTTATAAATACAAGTACAGCAAACAACACACAACTATTCAAAAAGTTACTGAATGTACAACTAGTTTTTATTGCCTGTTGTTAAACAGTAGGTAATATATTTACAAAAAAATATAAGGTTAATCAAAAACTATGTCTAAATATAAATGTATATATATGTCCACTCTGTTCAGCCGTTACAGATACTTGGCATATAGGAGCTTTGTGAGCTGGTGTTGGGTCTTTCTGGGCCGAAGAGTTCGTGTGGCACTGCCCAGCTGTGTGGTGCTGCGTATACGGATGGAGTTCCCCGGCACTCGAGGCATCTACGTGGGGTTCAGACCGGCCCTTGACTGAACCTTGTCACATAGTGGTCTATCACCTCCTTCTTGTCCAGCGTTTCTAACTGTGCACAGAGTACCTCAGGAATGGAGATCTTCAAAACCTCATCTGCGTATGAACCAGGGTCCTGAAAAACCTTCTCAAACACCAGGTCCAAGATGTCATCCACCTAATCTGCAATTAAAAAAGTGAAATATTGTGCTTACTTTATCGTGTTTGTTTATTATTTATTAAAAACAAAACTAGAAAAAGCCATAGACACTGGTTAATTTATATTTTATTTATTTTCCAAGTATTTTATAATGGCGGTTTCATTTTTCTGTGTGATTTCAATAAAAAGGTTTAAAACTTACGAAAGGTTGGTTGCTCCTTCACTGCCTTTGCTGTGCATTCTCCTTTCTTCCACTTTGGAAATGAAGCCTGAACAGTGGCTCACCAGCTGAGGTTGTTGCCTGTGGACGGTCTGAATTTTCAATGAAGTGCAGGGCTGCCAGGTATAGTCTTGGGAGGAAAAATAATACAATGCTAAATAAGAATGAGAGTACATTGTACACATTGCAAAAAATATTCAGAAAATGGTGATTTATTTTCAAATAAATAGCTGTATTTATAAAAAAGCAGGACTCAAATGTCCTCTTACCACCTCTTTGTAATAGGTCAACATTAGAGTGCACTGCAAGTTTCAATGGTTTGTACAGATGTGCTTGGCTAAACACAAAAGGAAGTATTATTTTATGTGTCTGTTTTCTCATGTCACATGAAACAAAGCTATGTAGACAGAAATGATGATTAAAAAATCAATTTGATAAGGCAAAATCTGACAAATCACAATCCGAGCAAACCAATGCAAATCCCTCATTTCACATTAGATTTTAGTAAGTGAGCAAAAACGTACACATTTGCGAAGCGACTTTTCTGTGTCCGTGTCTGCATATAACTAACGTTAATCGTAGCACAGCAGGCAGGTAACCCCTAATCCGTGTACCCTTCGTTCTTTGGTTTTTCCATTTCAAAACCAAATTAAAATAACAGAAAAACAACTTAGTTTTTCTGTTATTTTGTTTTAAAACCAGAACGGAAAAACGGAAAAACAGAATAACACAAAATCACACATTTTGTAGCTGTTATTCTGTTTTAAAACAAAAACAGAATAACGTGAAAATTAAGTTTTTTGATTTTTACTGTTTTGTTGTTGTGATTTTGGAAAATTCGGATTTAGGAGCGGCAGCGCAGTAATTGTAATTCATGTAATTCACACAGAAAGCTGCGCTGCCGCTCCTAAAGAGCTGTGACGGTAGACGTCATGATGATGACGTCGGGGTGTTTCCCCTGCGGTTATTTATCAAAATATACACCTGCACCCGGCGTTTAAAGGGGACCATGCGGTTAATTGAAACTCGGCTATTATTTGGCAATATATAGTACATTTACACCCCGCTCTGTACGCCGGAGCGGCGGCAGCCATGTACATCCGCGATTCATTTTCAGTCTGGAGGCGGAGTGCTGTGTGTCTCCTCTCTGCTCTGACTGCAGGCTGGACTGCTGCGCGAGGTACTGAGAGACTGACCGCCTGTGAGTGCTTTTGGATGGTGGAGGGACTCACGGCAGCACCCGCTGCTCGTTGAGCACAGTAACTGCAGAGTGATACGTGCTTTCAAGTCAGAGTCTCCAAACACCAAAAAAGTCTCCAATAAGTGAAAGTCGCTAGATTTGACGGTAGTCGCTTTTGACAAAAAAAGTCGCCAGAAGGATGATTTGTTTGTGTGTTATAATAGTTCAACCACTTGCATTTCGACATGGGGAATTTTCGTTCGTTTCGTTTAAAGGAGTCATCACCCGGAAATCGCAACTTCTCTCATTAAATCATGCATATTGGTGTTGGACCTCTGTTGAAACTTGCCTGAAAAGTTGGAGTTTGAAAGTGGCTCATTTTTTTCGCTTTGGCTCTTTTTCCGAAGAGGGATAGCGCACAATAGTGCGCATTCCTAAAGCACAAGATTTTGACCCTGCTCCTGTGGTGACGTTACTACAGGAGGCTACTTGCATAAGCATCAGCTCACAGCCGTCCTCAGCCAGACTTTGAGTGAGCACGCGGAATCTGCCTATTTCTCCGTCATTTTCACGCCATACATCCCCAGCCAACACGTCCAAGTGGGGCCCACATGAGATTTACTTGGGTTACATGGGCTTTAACTGGGCATGGGCTCAGAGTGGGCTTTGAAGTGGGTTGGTGTTGGGCCCCACATGGGCATCCCAGAAGAATATACATGGACGAGAGATGGGCATCCCAGTTGGCCAGCACATATGGGAACTAGATGGGTCCCAACTGGGCCAAAAATGTAATTGTTATAATATTGTAATATTATTGACACTTACGGTGTCATCAAAATGTTTTGGTATTTCAGCCACTATAATGTGAGGTAAAAACTGGGCCAAAAATGTAATTGTTATAATATTGTTATATTATTGACACTTAAGGTGTCATCAAAATGTTTTGGTATTTTAGCCAATATAATCCGAGGTAAATAGAAGAAAAAAAGAAGTCAGGAATAAACTCAACCACAGCCACAGATATCCTATCTGCTCTTTTAGCCAATGTATTGTTTTATAAACTGTGCGCGTGTGTGGCGGGGTTGTCATGGAGATGAGAAGTAATCTTGCTACACTCGTTCATTCTGGAGTTGCCTCAAGGTCGAAGGTAAGTCCTGACTAACAAACAACACCATAGAACTGAAAAAAGCACTGTGTAAATCTAAAAGTTTATTCAACTATTTTTTCCCTTTATCAACGTTCTTGCTAGCTAACAGACGTTTAGCCAAGTGGTTAAACATCTGTTAGCTAGCGAGAACGTAAGCTAGCAAGAACGTAAATGAGTTTAACATGTAATGTCCTAATTTGCCAAGTGAAGACTCACTAATTATGTTAGAACTATGCAACTGTCAGACGCTCGACGCTCGTATCGTTTTTTTCGGAGGTTTTTTTTATCCAAATATAGGTTTAACCGTTACATTCATTTTCACGTAGTCACGCAGATGTACTACATTACCCATAATACCAATGTCTACCAGCGGGGTCTGTGATTGGCTAAACTCTGTGTTACCCGCAAACGGTGTTTCCGTTTCCGCTAGGACGCTCGCAAGTTGGCAATCCGTGATCATAGAAATATGTCTATGTCCGTGATCATCAGGAAAACAAGCAAATGGGTCCGTTTCTCCGTCTTGAAACCATTTTGCAAAATGAATTACCATTGGAATGAAGGTGAAGACACACATATTTACGTGGTTGCTGTCTCTCATTTTTTCATTTTCGGTTTTTCCGTTATGGTTTCAAGACAGAGAAACGGACCCATTTGCTTGTTTTACTGATTTTGTTTTTTAAACAGAATAATGAAAGAATGAACCATACCCGGATTATGCAGTTTTATTGTATTTATTTATGTATTTTGTGTATATTGTTTATCATTTATTCATTTAGTGTATCTTATCACAATTTAAAATTTTTCAACATAACTTTTTAATGCCATCTTCTATTCTAGTTAATTATACAAAATATTAAGCTGATCCTTATATTAAATATAGAATCAGGTGTTGAATAAATAGAAAATAAAGAAATATATAAAATCAGATGGCAGTCCACTCCCACACCACTGAGCATCAGCCTCTGTGTTGTGCAGAGTGCATGGGAGAGAGAGGGCCAGTCGGATATTCATCCGGCTTATTAGTAGGTGCAGACCTATGCCATATACCATGACAGAGAAATGACAAACATTATTTTTAGATATTAATTTCACCATATGTAACATCTAAATAATACACTTTGTGATTGATGCTCCATCTCTCCCTCTCCCTGCTTTTTCTGGATGTCACTTACAGGGAGTTTGAAAAGAAATTCCCTCACCAAAGACTTAACAAGAAAGGATGCGGAAAAGGCAGTGTCAAAATGGCTGATTGGTGCCAGGGACAGGGGAGGAAACCGTGCCATGACAGCACATGGAGGAGAGCAAAACCTGTAAGTCACAAAATATGCAAGATATAAATGACAGAGACCGTGCTCAGTGTTTTTTCTACACTCTACTTTTAATTTTTTTATAGTATTTGCTGTATTCATAATCACCGTGTGAATTTTGGCATCAAAACAAATACGGCATTTAAAGGTTTAAAAATATAAAAATTTAAATATATTTCATATTTATAGTTGGAATGATGTTTGCGACAAGAATGATCTGTTGTTTCGCCATTTTGG
Source organism: Sparus aurata (assembly GCF_900880675.1). Classification (NCBI taxonomy): domain Eukaryota; kingdom Metazoa; phylum Chordata; class Actinopteri; order Spariformes; family Sparidae; genus Sparus; species Sparus aurata. The sequence goes on along the minus strand of NC_044190.1, from coordinate 1,212,821 downwards.
GTTTAAATTTCATGACAATTTAACTGTGATAGATTCATATCGCTAGAGTATATAGGCTGTATAGGGTCTATATAAGTCTCAAATTCAATTTGGAGCACCCTTGAGATACATCATAGATCACAGTAATCAGCTATCTCAAAGCACTATTAAACGAGGTAAGGTCCATCTTCATCTTTTTTTTCTTTTCAAAGGGCCGTTGGAACAGGGAGGACACAGGAGTAGAAGACCATCATCATTACATAGCACACATACACACATTACACTGTTTTTTCTATATTTGTTGTTGAATAAACTGTTTTCCTTAGAAATGTGTTTGGCCTCTCTTTAGTCTTCTAATCATTGTTTTACTCTTCAGTTAGACTTCCTAATGTATCATCACCCCTATTCAATACCAATGTCATTACCAACGCTACTGTATTGAAAAGAAGCATCAACTGTCTATGTTCATTGAATATATAGAAACATATTAGTTTGACTTTTACACACCTTTCTTTACTAAATTAAATGTTATGTTATTATATGTGTGTGTGTGTACCTATCACCAACCCATGAAAAATACAGGCATGGGATAAACTGTTTTTGCCCACATGGGACCTAAATGAAGCCCAATAAGGGCCCATCATCAGCTCAATAAGGGCCCATCATCAGCTCAATAAGGGCCCATCATCAGCCCATGTAAGGGAAAATCCGTGGGACCCAAATGGGGAAAACCCAGTTATGCCCATGTGGGACCCGTATGAAGCCCAGCAAGGGCCCATCATCAGCCCATCAGGGCGGACACATGTGGGGCCTCCATGAAAACTGAGGACAACTTTAGCTGGGCCCCAGTTGGGCAGCCAGGCTGGGCCCCACATATCAGCCCTGGTGGAGCCCATCTGGGCCCCACATGAGTGTGCTGGCTGGGTCGTGACGGCCAGCATTAAAACTCAGGTCTTACATGTAAAACACGAGTGTTAAGAGTAAGAAGGAAAAAAAAAGAATTTACCATTCAGAGACATCCTGCTGTAAACGTGTCTCTTCCACCGTCTCTGCTTTTCACTCTCCCGTTCGGTTTCCGAATCCGGCTCGTACATAAATGCCTCAATTCCGTAAGGTTCGTCAGTGTGTGCGCCATGACGGGGCTGTTTATGTTTTGGAGTCTGTGTGCATGCAGGCTCGCCCCCCATTCCGGCTCTGTCCTTCCTGCGGCCAATCAACGCGCGCCTCATTACATATTAATACAATGCAAATCCGGACCGGTCAGAAACCTCGCGCGTAATCTCGTGTGAGAAAGTGGCGGTATGAAAAAGTGTGAGAACAAGCTCTACGTTTGATTTTTTTTTTTTTTTTTTTTTTTTTTCCTAATAAGTTTTAAGAATTGATCCAAAGCGATCCAAGAGGGACTGGATATGTAAAAAAACAGGTGATGACTCCTTTAACATTAGTTCAGCCTCATATTTATATCGACGGTTAGCGTTAGCTCATGTGCTAAACGGCCAAAGTAACACAAACTACACTGTTTTTTTTTTTGTTTTTTTAATACTTACAGTTCCTTAATCTGTGGGTATGGATCCATCTTCTAGGAACAATCTCGTTGCCAGTCCAGCCTTATACTGACCCTGGTTGCTGAAACAGTCCGGCGTAGTGAAGTGACTGGCACAGACAAAAAGACTTTTGCTCACTGAAGCTGGGACGTTTCCCTGAAAAATAAAATTTAGCCACTTCGCTCTGATATCCTCTTTGGTAGGGAAGCGATGAAGGGAAACACGAGTATCCATGCATCCGATGACAGAGCAGGAGTGCTTGGCTTTCGGGTTGTACATGGTAGCGGTCAGGCTGTCGCGTATGAGTGAAGCGAGAAAATGGCGGATCATCGTTCAGGTAGCCGGCGTAATGTGGGAGGAGATATCCAGCATGAGGGTGGGAGTATTCAAATCACCCGCTCTGTTACGTAACAGCGCGGGTGAAATCCAACTGGCTCCTTTAGAGACACATTTCCTGACTCCGCCAGTTTACAAAACATTGGCTGTGTCCAAATTCAGGGGCAGCATCCTTCAAGGACCCATCCTTCGCCGCCAGCAAAGGCAGGGTCCTTCAGAGAGACCTGCAGGCCGCGTCAGCCCGTTGTGAAATTGGACGGTCTACTCTTCGCAGCATTTCCTGGTTGCGTCACCAGATGTTTCGCCCCTACCCGCACATCACTATTTCTAGTGAGGTAAAGTCCGTGAAAGTGACAAGAAGAGTAAAGTTTGACTGTCAGATCTGATTGAGCTTCAGGAATTCCTGATTTCCTTTTTAATCCTCCTGCCTGTGAAGGAAGAGGAGAAGCGGCTTGTTTATCTCGGGCTGAGAGGACTGTGGAGAGGTAAACCTGTTATTGAACCCACAGTAATGTTATCAATATTATCATTATTAGCTAGCTAACAGTTTGGGGTCATTAACATACCGATACATTACGTTAATGCTGACATATAAACTGCTGATCGCCACATATGTCTTTAATTTAGATTTTAAAGGCATATTTAAAATGTTTAGTAGATAGTTTTGTTTGCTATAATTTATTATGATTATTATTATTATAATTAGAGTATGAAATTATAAGTCTTGCCTCTTTCTTAAAACATTCCACATGGCAGCCATGGATCGAGTCAGAACTGCAGACCCAGTTGATGGACGATGTGGTGGAAAGAGGAGACTGGACCCCCAAACACCCTGAGTACCGACCCAGATGATGTCCCACTGACACCATCCAGCCCAGCAGCAATGCAGGGACTCCTGCTCAGCCTGTTACTGTACATCATCTCTAACTGTTTTAATATTGTTTTTAATAATAATTGTTTTTGTTAATAGTGAATAATAATCTGTAAATAGTTATTTATGCTGTCATTCTGTAAATAGTTGTAAATGTTAAGACCTTAATAATAAAAGAAAACATTCAATCCCTTGTTGTCCCTGAAAAGTAGCACTTGATGCCGTTTGCTGTTATAAATTGTACATAAGCTGTGAATACTAAATGGAATAGACAATGTGTTACAATAAAACAATATTTTATTTCATGAATTATATAAAATGAACAATTATGAACAAATAATTTAAAAATAACTCATAAATTAACTAAATAACCAAAATAATGTCAGGATTGTTGTCTGGAGCAGAGAAGAGCCTCTCCATCCTCTCTGCAGCCTCATGTCCTCCTTCCTCCTCGAAGCAAGAGAAAAGGTAAGCACAAGATCACATTAACACAGGGATGCAAAGATTTACAAAAAGTGATATCAGGACTGACAAATCGGCTATTTATTATTTATTATTATATATTATAGCCTTACTCCCATCCAGTCAGCGGAATGTTTCGCCCTGTGAACAAATGTTGTACTGACCTCGGACAGTGACGAAGCTTCTCTGTGTGCTCCTTAAAACACAATGAAATGTGAAACAGACAAAAGAGTTCTAATATAGCAAAAAAATATAATCATCATAAGGATAATATCATAAACATAGCTCTTTATTCCAACGTTTAACTAGACTTTTCACGGATCACAGCCTGATCTAAATCTGTTCATCTTGGTCCGTTTATGTACATGAAGTAACAGAGTCTATAACATCTCCACAGTCACAATACGATATAAGATATAAGTCAACCTCTGAACGTCTAATGGTTGAAAGTAAAAGGCATTAAGTTGAGCGTTACCAACGTATTTTAACTGATATTTTGAGGTTTTAAGGTCCCTTGAAGTTTAACATATCTGGCGTTTGACGCTCAAATGACTAAAAACTGAGTACAGACCCAATACTTACATTTAAATGAGAGATCTGCGCCACTTGAGGTCGCCATTACTTACTTATTTATGTATTCTCTTTAGGCGCGCAATGAATCTTGGGCAATTTGTAGCCGCGAAGGATTGTAGCGAAGACGCGAAAACATTTGGTCCAGCCATTACAGAGCTCCGGGAACGGAGACTTAGCATTGAACGCTAACAGCGTGGGGTCAGAACTTTACACTGTGTTTTAAGCGTCTTACCATGCTCCACATCTCACACCAAAAGGTATGCAACATCAGCAGACACCTTACAACACAAACACTGTAGCGTTTATGACTCACAATGAATAAAAAAGTAGTTAAAACAGTGTGTTTGTGCAAGCAGCTACTTACCTGTTTGTTGACATCCGCATCTTCCGGTAGCTAGACCAAACTAGTATATCCACCGAGTGTGCACTTAACAGGCTTAACAGGCTATTGTAAGGCTCATGGCTCATGACAGGCTGTAACATGGACATGTACATTATGAACAGAAACACGAAAATGCTGGAATACGTTTCCCTCTCCGCCAGTGAGGGAGTAAGCGCACGCTCGACGGATTGACTAGTTTGGTCTAGCTACCAGAAGACACGGATGTCAACAAACAGGTAAGTAGCTGCTTGCACAAACACACTGTTTTAACTACTTTTTTATTCATTTTGAGTCATACACGCTACAGTGCTGTGTGCTAAGGTGTCTGCTGATGTTGCATAACTTTTGGTGTGAGATGTGGAGCATGTTAAGATGCTTAAAACACAGTGTAAAGTTCTGTTAGCGTTCAATGCTAAATCCGCATTCACAGAGCTCTGTAATGGTTTGACCAAATGTGTTTGCGTCTTCAGTACTGGCAAGTCAAGGGTAGCTTGAGCAATGAAGCTGCATGTTTAAATCGACCGAAGTTCTCCTTTAAGGGGTGGGGAGGCACTCCGGATATGCGAATATACACACTAAAGCAACAAAAAAGAGAGTTTTGCATAATATGTCTCCTTTAAGACCTGTACCCAGACTTCATAGAAACTGCAAGACTGGCTGTGTTAGAGTTCAACATTGCTTGATAAAGGCAGTGGAGAGGCAAACCATTTAGCCACCTCTAACGGCTGGAGACCCAACAGAGGTGGCTGTTTGCAATCCAATAATGGACATGGAGAAAAAGAAGGAAAAGAATATGGAATATCAATTAATCCATCTTTGCTCACTACATGCAGATAAAATACAGCTTAGAATTTATTTTTTTTAATCCAAAAATGCCTTGAGAAGCAGGTAATCATTAGTTATCATATCAGCTGAAATAAAAAAAAATATATTGTGCAGACTAATTTAGTTGCATGATAATGTAAAGTTTAAAACAATTATTTCTAAATATGCACCACATTACATACTTATGCTCCACATACAGGCTCACCACCAGCCATCCCCTTGGTCCTCGTTTTCTGCACTGAACTGAATTCTCCTAATAGATAATTGTAGTAGATCTTAGCTTTTTTTTTTTTGGCTTGGACTAAAATGGGATGTGTCAGGGACTTTGTACTCCATGCCAGAATGAAAAGAATGTCCATTATTTGCTTGTGGATTGTGTAAATTTATTGTCATCTAGAATGGCACCCAATAGAATGCATACATCCACCAAGGCCCTCTAGTCCTGTCTAATTCAATTAAGTCTCATTCAGTATCAAATAAAAAATATTCACATCCACTCTATCCATATTAGTATGTGAATCTGCATCAAGTTAAGCCTGCTGACAATCCAACCAACCAACAAACGAATCGACAAGGGCAAAAAACAAACAACAAACTCCTTGGGGAGGTGAAAGTCTGAGTTTAAACTGGTAATAGATCTACTTCTAAACTGCATGGTGCAAAAGTTGTATCAAAACCCACATAGCAGACCCTAACTGTCTTTGGCATTTTAAATGTAAAACAAACTCTTACAGGGAGCAACTTCATCGCTTAGTAAAATAAACTAGTATATCATGGTGCTCAATTTCGACTGACTAAGGGAGAGTACTAATTTCTCGAGTTCTCTAAAAAGTTGTGTTAATAATGTAATTTGAAGAAACAGGAAAGACTTGTGAGAAAGTGTTAATGATGTCCATTACACTGAGGCCTAGGTAAATGTTTTGAACCACTGCATCATACATGGAGCCAATAGAAAATGTTGTACCTCAAGGCAAGGCAAGGCAAGGCAAGGCAAGGCAAGTTTATCTTTTATAGCACACAAGGCAACTCAAAGTGTTTTACAGGGGCTTAAAAATTATATTAAGATATATTTCAAATATATTTCAAATACATTTTTAAAAAGTAGTAAGCCATCAAGAAACAAAACAATAAATCAGTAAAATATTAAAAGGTAAGAGCCCCCATTTCATACACACTGCAAGAGCTTATGCAGTGATGCAGCCTACCAATAAAACTCTGGGACTTAAATTTCCCATTGTGGAATCAATAATTGTCTAATTGCCTGTTGGACCATGTGTGAATACGTGCCTTTGCTTTCTAAAATAAGTTTCTTATTCTAAGCATACTGTCTGTGGCTATTGTATTTAAAATAATCAAATAATTCCTGTAAGTAAGTGAGTAGTTATTGTGGATGTTATAGGTGACTGTTGTTTTCCTCCCTCTCTGACTTCCCGGAAAAAGACGGGCTGAGCTCAGAGATTTTTGCTTTTCACTTTTATCTGCAGCAAGTCAGTCACATTACTACCACAATCATGAGGGTGCCATTTTCAAATAAATGGCATGGGAAAAGTCAAGTCAAGCAGGTGCAGAGGAGGGCTACAATTACATATGATCAGGATCGGAATCAGAGTTCCTTCATTAGTCCCGCAAACGGCGAAATTGGTGTGTCACAGCAGCCAAACGATAATTCAATTTCACAATAGACAAGAATAATAATAAAAAATAAACAATTGAATAAAAAGTTAAGAAGTAGAAATGTACACGTATATACATAATATGTACAAATATAAATAGTGTAATCATAAATAGTGTGGGCAGTGTATTATTATTGATAAATAATGAATATGGTTATGTAAATTGCCTAGGTAGTGCAAACCAAAATGAGAAATGGGTTATGTATAGAGATTTAATGCACAGTGCAGGGAGGAGTGCTGATTGCAGAGTCTGAGAGCAGCAGGAAGGAAGACCTGTGATACCTCTCCTTCACACACTTGGGTGTATCAGTCTCTCATTGAAGAAGCTGCCCAGTGCTGTGATAGTGAGCTGCAGGGGGTTGGACTCCTTCACCAGCAGCGATCACAGCTTATCCATCATCCTGCTCTCTCCCACCACCTGCACTGGGTCAAGAGGACATCCCGGAATGGAGCTGGCCATCTTGATAAGTTTATCAAGTCTCTTCCTGCTTTTTGTTAATATTGGTATGGTGGAGTTTGTATGATTATATTTGCTGTTAAGTGTATCAACATTACACGTATTATGTAATGTAATTTATTCATTTTATTTTAATTTATTTATTTATATATTTTTTAGGTGCAGTACAAGTGACGAATGTGAACATAACATGGCACAAGATGAGACAGATGAAATAATAACAAAGAAACACAAAAACAAACCAAAAATAAATGATAATAATAATAGGAAAGAAGAGAATGCTTTAAAGTCAATGGTGAAGGGTAAAAAAACTGTGTAGAAAAAGTGGAAAAATTGCATCTCTTCTGTTGCCTAATTAACAGGATTTTTTTTTTTACTTGAAAAAAAACCTGACAATGGTTTAATTTTGAAAATATTTAACAGGACGTTTTACTTTTTAGCTGACAGTTGAAGCTAGCTTTATAACTGGACCGCTCCGTAGAACTGTCAGACAGACGTGTAAACTGTAAATTTGAGGTGGCTAGCTGCGAGTGGAAGGAGCGGATCTGTAATCTATTGAGTGGAAGAGCGAGTGGAAGAACGTAGGACGTCTTAGGAGGATGGCGGCGACGTCAGGACGTGAATGGGGGAAAAGTAATCGGCAAAATGCGGTAAATTTAAACCGAAATTGAAGATCTTGGTGGTTGAGCACGACTACTCCGTGAATGGATCAGAAGTAGACAGTTGGGCAGATATGGATTATGATGAAGGGAGAGATGGAAGGAACGAGGGGAATATGAGCGGACGGATGAATGAAAGCAAACAAGGAAAAGGGTATAAAAGAATAAGAGATGATGATGGTGAGAGATTTGAAAGTGAGGAAGCAGCACATGAGCAAATTCAGAGGGAAAGAACTGAGAAATGTATTGTCATTATAAGGTTCAATGAAAAGGGTCAAGAAAGCATGAAGAAAATCAACCCATTTGTGCTAACAACAGCTCTGGCAAGCAAGATAGGGGAGATAATATATGCCAAGATCCTTAATGATGGCAACCTATTGGTGAGATGTGCGAATGAAGAACAACTTGAGAAAGCACTCAAACTAAAAGAGGTAGGAAAACTTAAGGTGGCAAGCACATGGAGGGTGGGAGCACAAAATAGTGGTGGATGTAAAGGAGTAATTACTGGGATGCCAATGACTGTGAGTATGGAGGAACTAAAGAGAAATCTCAAAGGAGGAAAAATGATGAGTGCAATAAGAATGAAAACGACAAAAGAAGGAGTGAAAAAGGATAGTGAAACAGTACTGATTGAATTTGAAGGAGAGAATATACCAAAGAAGGTATTTCTGGGCTTTATGAGTTACCCGGTGAGAGTATATGTGCCAAAGCCATTGAGGTGCTTTAATTGCCAAAGATTTGGACACATGGCCAAAAACTGTAAAGAGCAGAGAAGACGTGCTAGGTGTGGGGTTGACCATGAATATGGAAAGTGTGGAACAGGGGTGCAACCAAAATGCTGTAGCTGTGGAGACCTGGTAAGCCCAAACAAGTAGTGCGGGTAAGCTGGGAACGTCTGGGGGAGGCCCCTGTGCGAGAAGCCTTCAACTCCCACCTCCGAAGGAGCTTCTCTAGCATCCCTGTGGAGGCTGGGGATATCGAACCTGAATGGACGATGTTCAAAGCTTCCATTGTTGAAGCTGCAGCTGTGTCCTGTGGCCATAGGGTCTTAGGTGCCTCAAGGGGCGGCAACCCTCGGACACCGTCGTGGACACTGGTGGTCAGGGAAGCCGTCCGACTGAAGAAGGAGTCCTTCAGGGACATGTTGTCCCGGGGGACTCCTGAGGCAGTTTTGGGGTACCAAAAGCTGTGGCAGAGGCAAAGCAGCGGGTGTGGGAGGAGTTCGGCGAGGCCATGGAGAAGGACTTTCAGGCGGCGCCAAAGCGCTTCTGGAAAACTGTTCGCCACCTCAGGAGGGGGAAACGGGGAACCATCCAAGCTGTGTACAGCAGGGATGGAACCTTGTTGACTTCGACTGAGGAGGTTATAGGGCGGTGGAAGGAGTACTTTGGTGACCTCCTGAATCCCACTCAGCCACCCTCTGTAATGGAGACAGAGCTGGAGGATGATGGGGTATCGTCGCCGATTTCCCTGGGTGAAGTCACTGTGGTAATCAAACAACTCCACAGTGGCAAAACCCCAGGGATCGATGAGATACCACCAGAAATGCTGAAGGCTCTGGGTGTTGAGGGGCTGTCTTGGTTGACACGCCTCTTCAACATTGCGTGGGGGTCGGGGTCGGTGCCAAAGGAGTGGCAAACAGGTGTGGTGGTCCCTCTCTTTAAGAAAGGTGACCAGAGGGTGTGTGCCAATTACAGAGGTAATCTCAGGTACTCAGCCTGCCTGGGAAAGTCTACTCCAAGGTGCTGGAAAGGAGGGTCTGGCCGATTGTCGAACCTCAGAATGAAGAGGAACAATGCGGATTCCGTCCTGGTCTTGGAACAACGGACCAGCTCTTTACTCTGGCAGGGGTCTTGGAGGAGGCCTGGGAGTACAATCTCCCAGTCCACTTGTGTTTTGTGGATCTGGAGAAGGTGTACGACCGGGTCCCCCGAGATGTTCTGTGGGAGGTGCTGCGGGAGTATGGGGTGAGGGGGTCCCTTCTCAGGGCCATCCAATCCCTATATTCTCAAAGTGAGAGCTGTGTGCGTATACTCGGAAGTAAGTCGGACTTGTTCCAAGTGGGTGTTGGCCTCCGCCAGGGTTGTGCCTTAACCCCAATCCTGTTTGTGATTTACATGGACAGGATTTCAAGGCGCAGTCGTGGTATGGAGGGGTTACAGGTCGGTGACCTTAGGATCGCATCACTGCTTTTTGCGGATGATGTGGTCTTGATGGCATCATCGGCTGTAGATCTACAACGCTCATTGGATCAGTTCGCAGCTAAGTGTGAAGCGGCAGGGATGAGGATCAGCACCTCTAAATCTGAGGCCATGGTTCTCAGTAGGAAACCGGTGGATTGCCTACTCCAGGTGGGGAATGTGTCCTTGCCCCAAGTGAAGGAGTTCAAGTACCTCGGGGTTTTGTTCACGAGTGAGGGGATGATAGGGCGTGAGATTGACAGGAGAGTCGGAGCAGCGGGTGCGGTGTTGCATGCGCTTCAACGCACGGTTGTGACGAAAAGGGAGCTGAGCCGAAAGGCAAAGCTCTCGATCTACCGGTCAGTCTTCGTCCCTACCCTCACTATGGTCATGAGCGATGGGTCATGACCGAAAGAATGAGATCGCGGGTACACGCGGCCGAAATGGGTTTTCTTCGCAGGGTGGCTGGGGTCACCCTTAGAGATAGGGTAAGAAGCTCAGCCATCCGGGAGGGACTCTGAGTAGAGCCGCTGCTCCTCTGCGTGGAAAGGAGCCAGTTGAGGTGGTTCGGGCATCTGATGAGAATGCCACCAGGGCGCCTTCCTAGGGAGGTGTTCCTGGCACGTCCTACTGGGAGGAGACCTAGGGGTAGACCCAGGACCAGGTGGAGGGATTATATCTCTTCTCTGGCCTGGGAGCGCCTGGGGATTCCCCAGTCAGAGTTAGCCAATGTGGCCGGGAAAAGGGATGTCTGGGACTTGCTACTGAAGCTGCTGCCCCCGCGACCCAATTCTGGATAAGCGGTTGACAATGGATGGGACTGACATGGGAAGAAGTGAGGGAGAACCTCACTAATCAGTCAAGCCAGGAACCACCATGGATTGCTTAATACTAGTTATGGTAATTCTATTACAATGGAATGCCAGAAGCTTACTGGCCAATGGCCAGGAATTCAAGCATTACATTAAAGAAATGGATGCTAAACCGGATGTGGTATGTATACAGGAAACCTGGTTAAAACCAACTTTAGATTTTGTGGTACCTGGATATACAGTAATAAGGAAAGACAGGAATCATGGAGGAGGAGGAGGTTGTGCTACACTCATCAAACAAGAAATTCCATATAGGATATTAGAAAAGGGGATAATCAGGAATACATAGTTGTGGAAAAATGGGAGAGAGAGGAGGAGGTGGTTATAATAAACTTCTACAATCCATGGTTGGATTTGGATATGTTACTAGGGATACAAGGACAAAACAGACATAAAGTGATATGGTGTGCAGATTTCAATGCTCACAGTACAATGTGGGGGGGTTCACATACAGACTCAAATGGGAAAGTAATTGAAGATTTGATGGAAGATAGGGATTTGGTCTGTATGAATGATGGTAGAGGAACAAGGGTAAACATAACAACAGGCACTGAATCTGCATTAGACATTACATTAGTGTCTAATTCCTTGGCTGGAGTTAGTAACTGGGAAGTTTTGACGGCTACAACAGTAGGCAGCGATTACTATCCAGTATCATGCTTGGTGGGAGAAAGAGTGGAAGTGAGTCCAGGTGGTAAAATCTCAAAGTGGGTCTTTGGAAAAGCAGATTGGGATAAATTCCAGAAGTTGAGTGAGGAAACAATGACAAGGATTGACATTTCTGGAGAAATAGACACATTAAATAATCAGGTAACATCAGCAGTTATTATGGCAGCAGATGGATCTATACCCAGGAGTAAAAATAAGATGAAAAGAAAACTGGTACCATGGTGGACAGAGGAGTGTCGTCAGGCTGTAAGAAACAGGAATAGAGCATTCAGAGAAGTTAAAAGAACTCATAACATGCAGCATTTGATTCATTATAAGAAGGCACAGGCAGTGGTGAGAAGAATGGTACGTCAAGCTAAGAGGGCAAGTTGGAGAAACTTTTGCAATAAAATAGGAAGAACAACACCGGTGGGAGAGGTATGGAGAATGATAAAGAAGATGGGAGGAGACAGAAGGGAATGGGAATATCCAGTTATGACATCTGAGGAGGTAACAGCAGTCTCCAATAGGGATAAGGCAGAGATCATGGCCAAGTCATTCACAAAGATACACAGTTCAGAAAATGTGTCAGAAGAAGGGAGAAGGAGAAGGGAAACAACAATGAATCAACATCCAGGTGTGTTAGACAGAAGGGAAGAAACAGGTGAAATAATCGATAAAGTATTTACTTTGGCAGAGATGGTGAGAGCAATAAATAGATCAAGACCAACGTCTCCAGGGAAAGATCAGGTATGCTATGTTATGCTAAAGCATCTAGGGGAAGGAGGGCTCTCGAAGTTGCTGTACCTTTATAACAGAGTGTGGGAGGAGGGAAAACTACCAATTGCATTACCGGTAAGAAAACCTGGTAAGGATCCATCTAAACCAACTAGTTACAGGCCAATAGCACTAACGTCAAATATATGCAAGATAATGGAAAAGATGATAGCAAAAAGATTATCATATGAGATTGAGAAGAGAGGAAAGCTGGCAAGTTATCAGAGTGGGTTTAGGAAAGGAAGACACACCATGGACTCAATAATAAGGCTAGAGACTGAAATAAGAAAGGCCCAGGCAAATAAAGAATCAGTAATTGCAGTGTTTTTGACATAGAAAAAGCCTATGACATGATGTGGAAGGAGGGAGTATTAATCAAGCTGCACAAAATGGGTGTTGGTGGGAGAGTCTTTAACTGGATAAAGGATTTTCTGTTTGGAAGAAAAATTCAAGTACGGATTGGATCAGACTTGTCAAATCAATACACGGTTGGAAATGGCACACTTCAAGGTAGTGTGATAAGCCTGATTCTTTTCATCATTATGATCAATGACGTCTTCTCTAAGATACCAGCAGACATTGGTAGATCACTATTTGCGGATGATGGGGCCTTATGGAAAAGAGGAAGGAACATGGAGTGTGCAATCAGGAAAGTACAAGGAGCAATTAATGAGGTGGTGGAGTGGGGTCACGATTGGGGATGTAGGTTTTCAGTAGAAAAAACTCAAACAGGCTTTTTCACCAGGAAGAAAATTAAGGAAGGGATGAAACTAAGAATGTACGGGAAAGAATTAGAAAGGGTTAGATCATTTAAGTTTTTGGGAGTTGTTTTCGATTCACGGTTAACATGGACAGACCATATCAGGAGAATAGAAGAAAAATGCAAACAAGTAATAAATGTCATGAGATGTTTGACTGGTAGGGAATGGGGAGCAAGTTGCTCATCATTAAAAAGTATGTATGTGGCCTTGATAAGATCTGTGTTGGATTACGAAGTATAGCATATGGATCAGCAGCCAGGTCTCATGTAATGAGACTGGAAGTGATACAGGCACAGGCACTGAGAGTATGCAGTGGGGCCTTCAAAACATCACCAATATCTGCACTACAAGTAGAAATGGGAGAAATGCTGTTGGAATTGAGAAGGAAGCAACTGATGACAAATTACTGGGCTAATTTGCAAGGACACAAAGATTCTCACCCCACAAAAGGAGTGTTGCAGGAGTGCTGGGAGAATGGGAAAAATCAGAGGGGTAGTTTTAGTCGAGTAGGGAATGATATTGCCAAAGAATTTGGAGTATTCGAAATGAGGATAAGCCCTTCAGTAGTTTATCCGGTGGTGGCTCCATGGATGCTTGTGTGGCCTGATATAGACTGGTATTTGCTAGAGGTAAAAAGGAAAGAAAAAGGAAAAGTTGATTTGGTAAGTACATTCAAATACCATGTCATGAAAGAATATAGAGATTTTACACAGGTTTATACTGACGGTGCTAAGAAACCAGAGACAGGAGTGACAGGGTATGGAGTGGCAATACCATTAAAAAGAATTGGAATCAATAGAAGAACATCCAATAAATGAGGTGTTTACACAGTGGAGATTTTGGCAGTATTGGTTGCTCTACGATGGGTGGAAAAAACAAAACAAGATAAGGTGCTTGTAATGACCTGAGTGTTGTCTTTAAAAGAACTAATGTACACGCCAACTTTCAATACTGTTTGTGTTCTTTATTTCACCTGTGCAGCTCGATACGCACATTAACCAGTCGGGCGGAACCAACCTCAGACACAATGGTTCCTACTTATAAAGGTTCCGGGGCGCAGCCCCTCTAACACAGCTGTGATAACTCAGTCACTCTACATCTGATATGCTCAGATTCAGCCTCAACTCTAGCAAGTTTAAGGTCATTCCATTTAAGCAGTCGTCAAGATGTACTATATGAAGTCCTTCACTCAGTCACAAGAATAGCAAATCAGGGAGGTCAGGTAAAATTTCTGTGGGTTCCAGTGCATGTGGGAGTGAGGGGGAATGAGAGGGTGGATGAGTTGGCAAAGAGGGCTTTAAAGAAAGGAGATATAGAAATGCAAATTAATATCAGTAAAGCAGAGGTTAAATGTATAATCTGGGAAAAAACCAACCAAATGTGGCAAGAAAGGTGGGATAGAGAAGAGAAAGGGAGACATCTATATCAGATTCAGAAGAGTGTCAAAGTAAATAGGGTAGGTAGTGGAAACAGGAGAGAGGAAACTGTGTTAACAAGGTTGAGGTTGGGACATTGTGCACTAAACAAAACACTGAAAATGATAGGGAAACATCAAACAGGTTTGTGTGAGGGATGTCAGGAGGAGGAGTCAGTGGAGCATGTACTTCTACAGTGTAGGAAGTATAGGGCACAGAGAGAGATGATGAGGAATAATCTGAGGGAAATAGGGGTGCAAGAATTCACATTAAAAGGATTACTGAGTATGGGTGAGAGAGCACAGGTCCGGATACTGTTAGCTTTCCTAAGGGATGCAGGGATTTTTCATAGGATATGATGGGTAAGTAGTAACAGGGTGTTAGGGTGACTGACTTGGATGTAGTTCAGGATGTGTGTGTGTGTGTGTGTGTGTGTATTTGTGTGTTCTATTAATGATTATTATTTATTTATTTATTTATTTATGTATTTTTGTTTTTGTTTTTTGTTTGGGGGTTTTGTTTGTTCTTGTTTTGTTTTGTTTAGTTTTGGCTTTGAAGGGAATTAGATTGTAAGCCTAAGTCTATTGTTTGATCCACACTCCGGAGCAGAAGGTGGCGGTAATGCACCATTAAGCTGGATGCCAACCGCCGTAAAACCAGAAGAAGAAGAAGAAGAAGAAGCTTTATGAGGACTTTTCTGGGGGGCGGAAGGAGGAAGAGGAATAGTTGGCGGGTGGAGTGTAGAAGAGCGGTAAAATATAAAAAAACGGAGAGGAAAACTGAGTTGAGAGAAGTGCATAGCATTGACATCTGAAAATAGAAAGTACAGAGTACTTACAGGGAGTAGATTGTAGGGGTATAGGTCCGGTAATGGTACCCTAGCGCTGCTTTCTGTAAGAGGGTGCAAAAGAAAGAGAAAAGAGATGGAAGGAGACAGCTAACAGTATGGGAATGAGTGAAGAGTTGGAGTGGGAGATTGGTGAAGGGGGCAGAAAATGGGAGCAAGTAAGGAGAGGAGAAAAGGGAAGAAAGGCAAGCGAGAAAAAGAGAAAGAAGAACGATAAAGAAAGCCTAGAGAGCACGGAGAGTGAGGGGCAGGGACAAGAGGTAAATAGTGGGAAAAAAGAAGCTCTTAATGTAGTGGTGAGATTTGACGGAGAAGGGCGAGTAAAGAAAATGGATCCACTAACAATTACAAAAATAATTAGAACACAAGTAGTGGAAGTAAAATACGCTAAGTGTTAGGCGTTGGGAACCTGCTAATTGGGTGTAATACAGAAACACGGGTAGAAAAAGCTTGGAAAATGGTGAGTATAGGAAAGATGAAGGTCACAAAAACTGTGAAAGTTGGCGAACAGAACAGTGGATGTAAGGGAGTGATAACAGGGGTACCCCTTGGCATCAGCATGAAAACGCTAGTGGGAAGCCTGAAAGTGAGGAATGCCGCAGTTAAAGATGTTAAAAGAATGACATGAGGACCTGAGAAAAAAGAATCAGAAACGGTAGTGGTAGAGTTTGACACAAAAACTATCCCAAGAGAACTGTACTTTGGATTTGTAAAATATAATGTGAGAGAATTTGTCCCAAAACCAATGAGGTGTTTCAATTGCCAGGAATATGGACATATTGCAAAACTGTGTAAAGGCAAAAGAAGGTGTGCAAGATGTGGAGGGGACCATGAATATGGGAAATGTGGGACAGGTGTGAAGCCAAAATGCTGTAACTGTGGAGGAGAACATAGTGTAGCATACTGGGGATGTGAGGCTATGAGGAGAGAAATAACAGTGCAAAGGATAAAAGTGAGTGGAAAGGTATCTTATGCTGAAGCTGTCAAGAGAGCGAGGCAGGAGAATGGGATTGGCAATCAACAGAATAGAGAGAAACAAATGATGACGAGTATTGTGCGAGACACTGAAAAGAAAATGTTAGAGGAGAAAAAGAGATTAGTGACATTCATTGCAGGAGTCATAAATGCGACCGCAGATGTTAAATCTAAAACAGAAAGAATACAGATTATAGTCAAAGCAGCAGCCCACCACCTGGATATGAAAGGGATAAGATGGGAAGAGGTAAGAGATGAGCTGAGTGTCCAGGCCAGTCAAGAAACAACATGTATTGGTAGTATTAATAATAATGATAATCCTTCAATGGAACGCAAGAAGCTTAATTGCTAATGGTCAGGAATTCAAACATTTCATATACAGCCAACAGGAAAAACCAGATATATTGTGCATCCAGGAATCCTGGTTAAAACCAAATTTAGAGTTTATTATTAAAGGGTACATGGCAATCAGAAGAGACAGGGAAGAAGGGGTAGGAGGTGGATGTATCACGTTTATAAAAGAGGGTATTCCCTACAGGGTTATGGATCAAATCAAAAGATCAAAATAAATATAGAGACAGTACAGGCTACAGAAAGAAGTGGGGGAAGATGGATCCTAGGAAAAGCCAAGTGGGAAGAATTTACAATGAAATGTGACAAAAATCTTTCACAGATCAGTGATAATATGGAAGTGGAAAAGATGGATAGGGAAATAAAACAGGGGATCATATCAGCAGCAACCAGATCTATACCTAAAAGTACAGGCAGGAAGAAAAATAAGTTGGTACCATGGTGGGATGAAAAATGCAAACAAGCAGTAAAGAGTAGAAACAAAGCATTTAAATTAGTTAAAAGATATCATAACTTTCAAAATTTGATTCAATATAAACAAGCACAAGCAATAGTAAGGAAACCAATAAGACAAGCAAAGAGGCTGTATTGGAGGAAGTTCTGTGGATCAATTGGGTGCACTACTAAGATAGGAGAAGTTTGGGGAATGTTGAAAAAAATGGGTGGAGATAGGAAGGATTGGAATTATCCAGTTTTGAGTAATGGAAATGAAATGGCGGTAACCAATAAAGAAAAGGCAGAGTTAATAGTTAAAACGTTTGTTGCGGTACACAGCTCAAATAATTTAACTGAGGAAGGAAGACAAGGAAGGGAGAAAACCAGAGATGAAAACAGGGAGGTATTAAAAAGAAAGTATAGTAGGGAAAGCGAAGTAGATGTCCCATTTACCATTGGAGAAATGAAAAGAGCCATAGCCAAAACAAGAACGAGTGAACCAGGTAAAGATACAATATCTTGTACGATGATTAAACATCTAAGTGAGGGGGGACTAATGAAACTATTGACATTATTCAACAAAGTCTGGAAAGAGGGTAAAGTCCCACGAAGCTGGAAAGAGGCAATAATCATACTGATTAGGAAGCCTGGGAAAGATCCTAGTAAGCCAATAAATTACAGACCCATAGCTCTTACATCACATATAGGTAAAATAATGGTGAGAATGATTAATGAAAGGCTCATGCACTATATTGAAAAGAGGGGACTGGTGACTAAGTATCAAAGTGGTTTTAGAAGAGGTTACTGGACAAACCTAAAAGGGCACAGTGAGGAACACCCAACAAAGAGAGTATTGGAGATGTGTTGGGAAAAAGGGAAAGAACAAAAAACAAATTTTGGGTGGGTCAGTGAGGGTATAGCACAACAACTAAAAATACAGCAGATAGAATTCAGCCCAACAGTTCTGTGGACAACAAGACCAGAATGGATGTTACAAGAATCAAGTGTAGACCTAGAAATATGGAATATCAAGAGAAGAAATAAGACAGCAGATCTAGTACAGGAATTTTATAACTATGTAGATGAAAAGTATGGGGAATATGTGTACATATAGACAGATGGTTCAAAAGAGCCGATAAGAGGAGCAACAGTGCAGCAGTGGTGATTCCCAGCCATCATACCACAATATCAAAGAGAACAGATCATTTAAGCATATATGCAGTAGAGCTATGCACAATATTACTAGCAATAGATGGATGGAGGACAAGGTGGACAAAAAGATAGTCATATGTAGTGATTCAGTTTCATCAATATTGAGCATTAAAAACAGGACAGGTAAAACACATCAAGAAATACTATATGAAATACTTGTAAAAACATCCAGATTAATACAACAGGGTAGGGAAATAACGTTCACGTGGGTTCCAGCGCATTCAGGAATACAAGGAAATGAAAAAGCAGACAAAATTGCTAAGGAGGCAGTGAAGAAAGAAGAGGTGGAAATGAAAGTAAAATTATCAAAAGCAGAGGGGAAAAGTTTAATATGGAAGGAAATAAATAATCAGTGGAGTCAACATTGGAAGCAGGAGGAAAAAGGTATGGAATTAGATTTGTGCCAAAAGAAACAAACAAAAGTTCTTAAATGTAAAAAAAAAACAACAGGAATTTGAGAGAACATAAAACTCATTTCAAAAATAAAACTTAGAACTTGCAATCAAATAATTTGTCAAATAGTGTAAAAAATTGGTCTTTTACTCTTCTAATAATGCATTATTTTGTTTACGGTTCCCTCTGCTGGTCTCTTTCCGCTCAGACTTTTGCGCTGACTCTCAGCTTTGCACTCTCTCTGCAGCTGTTTCTCGTTTGCGCTCCCTGACTTTTTGTTTGCAGTTTTGGCACAAACCTCTCGGGTGGGCGGGCCTTTTCAGCGGAGCGTCCCCATTGGCTAATTAGTTGTTGACTGACACAGCTCAGAACCTATGTGTAGGTAGCTAGCGCGCTAAACGACCCCAGCTTTAAAACGGAGAGAAGAAGAAGATGACGACGACAATGAAGACCAACAGTAACAACCCACAACGAGAAAAACAAGTGAAATGTAAGTAGTTATGACATACATATATTGTTCTTCAGTGTCGTTGTCGTCCTCGTCATCTCTTCTTCTCACCGTTTTAAAGCTGGGGTCGCTTAGCGCGCTAGCTATCTACACATAGGTACTGAGCTGTTTCAGTCAACAACTAATTAGCCAATGGGGACACTCTGCTGAAAAGTCCCGCCCACCCGAGAGGTTTGTGCCAAAACTGCAAACAAAAAGTCAGAGAGTGCAAACGAGAAAGAGCTGCAGAGAGAGTGCAAAGCTGAGAGTCAGCGCAAAAGTCTGAACGGAGAGAGTCCAGCAGAGGAAACCGTAAACAAAATAATGCATTATTAAAAGAGTAAAAGACCAATATTTTACCCTATTTGACAAATTATTTGATTGCAAGTTCTTAGTTTTATTTTTGAAATGAGTTTTATGTTCTCTCAAATTCCTGTTTTTGTTTGACATTTAAGAAGTTATGTTTGTTTCTTTTGGCACAAATCTAATTCCATAAAAAGGGAGACATCTATATAAATTACAAAGTGTAGTTAGTAGGAGAGGTAGGATGTTATGGGGATAATAGAACAGAACAAGTAATCATGAGCAGAATAAGAATAGGGCACAGTAAATTGAACAGCAGACTTAATATGATAGGGAAGCATACAACGGGTTTGTGTAACTGTGGGGAGAGGGAGACAGTAGAACATGTGGTGATGGCATGTCCTGGTTATGAACGGGAGAGGGAGATGATGGCTACAGGGTTGCGGAAGGGGGGAGTAAGGGAAATTAACTTTAATAATATTATAGAATGTGGAAAATCTAGAGAAGGGAGGAGAATCATATTCAGATTTCTTGTATCAACTGGATTAATTAAAAGGATGTAGAAGAAGAGAAAACGGGAAAAGTAAAATCCAGCAGATGGCGGTATATGCAACATTAAGGATGCCGACTGTCATTAAACACCAAAGAAGAAGAAAGAAGCAGCTTTATAACTGTGCCCAGCTTGCATCCACAGTGAAAACACACAGGTAAACGCTTAAGCTATATGAAAAACATATCTACTGTATTGGTATTGTATAGTGCTGATTTTATATCATTTCAAAGCAGAGTATCACGTACCACTATCATCTTAGGCGTGTATCTTTTACATTCACTATTACACATTTAGTATTTGCCGAGGTAAAGTTCACTTATAGTGTTAGTCAGCAGGGCTAGCCGCCGACTAGCTGTTAGCACAGAATTAGCCTGGCTAACAATAGCAAACCAATGTTAGCTGACCTGAGAAAGCTTAACCATAACCAGCTGCGTTCTTTACAACTCAAACACCTGACAGAATAGATGCACGTCATTTGTAAACGGAAGTCAACAGTTAGAGGGATAAATACTAAAATGCCTTTGTGTGTGGCTATGTAGCTAGCTAACACGAACAGAAACCATACGCGCCGTTCTGTCCTGTGCCAATGGAACGTCATACCACACTCCCTGTAAAATGTCGGA
This sequence comes from Sparus aurata, assembly GCF_900880675.1. Lineage (NCBI taxonomy): Eukaryota > Metazoa > Chordata > Actinopteri > Spariformes > Sparidae > Sparus > Sparus aurata. Next base: position 1,192,228 of record NC_044190.1, on the reverse strand, counting down.
GGTTTACGGTTATCTTATTAATATGCAGTACCACATTGCTGATAGTACACTTCCTTTCAAGCTTCTAAAATTAATATGTACGCGTTTTTCTATTCGGCTAAGGCATTATACTTAAGTTGGCGCGGAATTCTGCGTATTTTCAACTTTCTGGAGTTGATTAAAGGTAGCCAACTTTTTGCTAATAAAGATCACAGAAAAGTCCGTCAAATGAGGTCAAACGTACGTCGATGTGTCTATTTGAGAGGATATAGGTTATGTGAACGCTTTTTCGGTTCGATTAGTAGTATTCTGCATATCCAGGAAATAACATGACAGCTAACGTTATAGCTGCCGAGTTACATGCTTTGCGTGTTTGTTAGTCGATGGTAATGCAATAATCTGCTGTTAAGGTAACGTCAGCGCTGACGATGAAATACCTGTTGGGGATTGTGTTTCTTCAACTCCAAAAAGTGTCCATAATAAACGCAGCGTTCAATACAATCACATGTCGTAGTACCATTGTCAACGGCAACACTGACATGACGTTATATCATGTTTGACAGGATGCGTTACGCTAACGTTAGTAATTTAAAAAGTTAACATTGTACCTTTTGTCATCTTATATCATAGACTGTTAAAATCAGACAAGCTGAGCTAGCTTAACTGCCATCAACTTGTAATGGTTACCTGTCTTTTGTTAAACCCCTATTTCGTAAGGTTATGTAAGTTAGCTATAGCTTGGTGTTAACGGTGCGATCTTTGACCTGTTGAAATCATTTCATGTGAATGTTGGTGCGAGTGCAAAATTAACAGCTAACTATCTAGCTAACATTAACGCACCTGCAAGGATTGAAAAGTGAACTTGTTTGTGGGTTCGAGACGACTGACAAGCTTGGTCCTGTCGCTGCTGTACACACTGGTTGACTTTTGCCGTTTGGTTGAGTCTTTGTGTATTGCTAAGACAGTACTAAAGTGATGGGCTTAATTATCTCAATGGGGTATGGTCAATGATAATAGCCACAAATGACTTAAATGGGCTAAGCAAGCTTTCGGAGGGGTTTCAGACATTGACATGGGCGACACGCAGGC